>NW_027139458.1:85000-197575 GCF_035084215.1 Heptranchias perlo
CTGGTTTGACCAGGAGACCTGTCTGCTGGAATGAGCCACATTTCAAGGACCTATTTTACTGATTTGAAACCCTCACAGCCTGTCTCCCCCTCTTCCCTCACCCCAAACCGAGTGCCCCCCACCCTCAGCCTGTCTCCCCCTCTTCCCTCACCCCAAACCGAGTCCCCCCCACCCTCAGCCTGTCTCCCCCTCTTCCCTCACCCCAAACCGAGTTCCCCCCACCCTCAGCCTGTCTCCCCCTCTTCCCTCACCCCAAACCGAGTCCCCCCACCCTCAGCCTGTCTCCCCCTCTTCCCTCACCCCAAACCGAGTCCCCCCCACCCTCAGCCTGTCTCCCCCTCTTCCCTCACCCCAAACCGAGTCCCCCCCACCCTCAGCCTGTCTCCCCTCTTCCCTCACCCCAAACCGAGTCCCCTCCACCCTCAGCCTGTCTCCCCCTCTTCCCTCACCCCAAACCGAGTCCCCCCCACCCTCAGCCTGTCTCCCCCTCTTCCCTCACCCCAAACCGAGTCCCCCCCACCCTCAGCCTGTCTCCCCCCTCCCCTCACCCCAAACCGAGTCCCCCCCACCCTCAGCCTGTCTCCCCCTCTTCCCTCACCCCAAACCGAGTCCCCCCACCCTCAGCCTGTCTCCCCCTCTTCCCTCACCCCAAACCGAGTCCCCCCCACCCTCAGCCTGTCTCCCCCTCTTCCCTCACCCCAAACCGAGTCCCCTCCACCCTCAGCCTGTCTCCCCCCTCTTCCCTCACCCCAAACCGAGTCCCCCCCCCTCAGCCTGTCTCCCCCTCTTCCCTCACCCCAAACCGAGTCCCCCCCCACCCTCAGCCTGTCTCCCCCCTCCCCTCACCCCAAACCGAGTCCCCCCCACCCTCAGCCTGTCTCCCCCTCTTCCCTCACCCCAAACCGAGTCCCCCCCACCCTCAGCCTGTCTCCCCCTCTTCCCTCACCCCAAACCGAGTCCCCCCCACCCTCAGCCTGTCTCCCCCCTCCCCCCGTGACCCAAACACCCCGGGGACCTCCGACACATCCCACCCTGCCCGGCGTCCACATTGAAAGAACTAAAGTTGGGGACAGGCCTCTCCCTCCATCCCATAATACCAGGCCGCCCATAGTAACGGTCGCTGGGCCTGGGCCCGGAATCCGTTGCCCCTGGAAACCGCGCAGGAACCGAGCGACCCGAGAGCGGCCTCAGGCCCGACTCCCAGTCCCCGGCCTCAGGCCCTCCCCGACTCCCAGTCCCCGGCCTCAGGCCCCTCCCCGACTCCCAGTCCCCGGCCTCAGGCCCTCCCCGACTCCCAGTCCCCGGCCTCAGGCCCCTCCCCGACTCCCAGTCCCCGGCCTCAGGCCCCTCCCCGACTCCCAGTCCCCGGCCTCAGGCCCCTCCCCGACTCCCAGTCCCCGGCCTCAGGCCCCTCCCCGACTCGCAGTCCCCGGCCTCAGGCCCGCCCCGACTCCCAGTCCCCGGCCTCAGGCCCCTCCCCGACTCCCAGTCCCCGGCCTCAGGCCCCTCCCCGACTCCCAGTCCCCGGCCTCAGGCCCTCACCTCCTCCCCCCGCCCTGCTCCTGCCCCTCGCCGCCCTGAACCAGCTGCTGGCCGCCGGCGCCATCTCCTTCCAGCTGCCGTCCAACGCCAGGAAGTGTCTGCGGGAGGAGATCCACAAGGACAGGCTGGTGAGCGGAGAGTCCGAGCTGAGCGAACAGCCGGCCGCCCGCCCCCACCTCAAGGGGGAGAGAGAGGGGGAGGGAGAGAGGAGGGGGACCTTGTCCCCCATTCAGTCCGACCTTGTCCCCCATTCAGTCCGACCTTGTCCCCCATTCAGTCCGACCATGTCCCCCATTCAGTCCGACCATGTCCCCCCCATTCAGTCCGACCTTGTCCCCCCATTCAGTCCGACCTTGTCCCCCATTCAGTCCGACCTTGTCCCCCCATTCAGTCCGACCATGTCCCCCCATTCAGTCCGACCATGTCCCCCCATTCAGTCCGACCATGTCCCCCCATTCAGTCCGACCTTGTCCCCCATTCAGTCCGACCATGTCTGATTTGTATTTAACTCCATTTCCCCCCTTGGTTCCATTCCCTTTAATCCCCTCACCCAACAAAAATCCATCAATCTCAGTTTTGAAATTTTCAATTGACCCCCGGCCTCCCCCTTTTCCGGGGGAGAGAGTTCCAGATTCCCACTCCCCTTTGTGTGAAGAAATGCTTCCTGACATCACCCCTGAACGGCCGGGCTCTAATTTTAAGATTATTCCCCCTTGTTCTGGACTCCCCCCACCAGAGGAAATAGTTTCTCTCTATCGACCCCATCAAATCCTTTAATCATCTTAAACCCCTCGATTCGATCACCCCTTAATCTTCTACACTCGAGGGAATACAAGCCTCGTCTCTGCAACCTGTCCTCATAATTTAACCCTTTTAGCCCCGGTGTTATTCTGGTGAATCTGCACTGCACCCCCTCCGAGGCCGATATATCCTTCCTGAGGGGACGGTGCCCAGAACTGGACGCAGTGTCTCCAGATGGGGTCTGACCAGAGCTCTGTCCAGCTGTAATATAACTTCCACCTCTTTGTATTCCAGCCCTCGAGATAAAGGCCAACGTTCCATTATCCTTTTTAATGATCTTTTTGTACCTTTCCACCATTGGGAGGGTGGTGTGGGGAGGGAGCTGTGGGGGACAGTTCCGGGCTGGAGCCAGGGTGTAACCTCTCTGTTTCCCCTCCCCCAGGTGACGGACTCCTCCGGACACATCCTGTACTCTAAGGAGGAGGCGACTAAGGGCAAATTCGCCTTCACCACTGACGACTACGACATGTTCGAGATCTGCTTCGAGAGCCGCCTGCCCCCGGGTGAGTGAGTCCGAGGGGGGGGTCCTGGGGTACGGGGAGGGCTCGGGCAGAAATAATAATAAAAGTGAAAATAGCTCACTGATAAGAAAAAGGGATGAGAACAAAGTCCAGGTCACAAATAGTGTCACAGGTAATATAAATACTTCAGGTTCATCAAAAAATACAGGAAATAATAAAATAACTGATTAAAAAATAATACAGCAGTGATGAAAAACAAGTGTGATATTTTTAAGAAGTGAGAAAAACAGCATCAGAACCTACGAATTAAGAGCAGGAGTAGGCCATTCGGCCCCTCTGCCATTTGATAAGATCATGGCTGATCTAATTATGACCTCAACCCTACTTTCCCATCCACCTGCTATAACCTTTGACTCCCATGTTAATCAGGAATCTATCTAACTCAGCCTTAAAAATATTCACTGACCCTGCCTCCACCGCTCTCTGGGGAAGGGAGTTCCATAGACTCACAACCCTCTGAGAGAAAAAGTTTTTCCTCATCTCCGTCTTAAATGGGAGACCATTTATTTTTAAACTGTGGTCCCCGAGTTCTAGTCTCTCCCACAAGGGGAAACATCCTCTCAGCTTCTGCCCCTTCTAGTCTCCTCACGATCTTATATTTTCAATAAGATCACCTCTCATTCTTCTAAACTCCAGCCTGTACAGGCCCAACTTGCCCAACCTTTCCTCATAAGATAACCCCCTCATCCCAGGAATCAGTCGAGTGAACCTTCTCTGAACCACCTCCTTCTTTAAATAAGGAGACCAAAACTGCACACAGTATATTCTAGATGTGGTCTAGTAGGTCTGTTGCCCAAATAAGAGTTCTATACACAAGTGCAGATAGCATAAGGAATAAAACAAGTGAATCAGACAGTTAAAACAAGTATAAAAGGACTGTTCGCAACATTGCTGCCAGACTGGGCCTGCGGCAGGTGATGAGCAAACCAACACAAGGGAAAAACCGACTTGACTTTGCCCTCACCAATCTACCTGTCACAGATGCATCTGTCCATGACAGTATTGGTCGGAGTGACCACCGCACAGTCCTCGTGGAGACGAAGTCCCGTCTTCGCACTGAGGACACCATCCAACGTGTTGTGTGGCACTACCACCGTGCTAAATGGGATAGATTCAGAACAGATCTCGCAGCTCAAAACTGGGCATCCATGAGGCGCTGTGGGCCATCAGCAGCAGCAGAATTGTATTCCAGCACAATCTGTAACCTCATGGCCCGACATTTTCCTCACTCCACCATTACCAACAAGCCAGGGGATCAACCCTGGTTCAATGAGGAGTGTAGAAGAGCAGGCCAGGAGCACCACCAGACGTATCTAAAAATGAGGTGCCAACCTGGTGAAGCTACAACACAGGACTACATGCATGGTAAACAGCAGAAGCAACATGCTATAGACAGAGCTAAGCAATTCCACAACCAACGGATCAGATCAAAGCTCTGTAGTCCTGCCACATCCAGTCGTGAATGGTGGTGGACAATTAAACAACTAACGGAAGGACGAGGCTCTGTAAACATCCCTATCCTCAATGATGGCGGAGTCCAGCACGTGAGTGCAAAAACAAGGCTGAAGTGTTTGCAACCATCTTCAGCCAGAAGTGCCAAGTGGATGATCCATCTCGGCCTCCTCCCGATATCCCCACCATCACAGAAGCCAGTCTTCAGCCAATTTGATTCACTCCACGTGATATCAAGAAACAAGATTGGGAGTGTTAAGAACCTCGCCCCTCTCTACAACCCCTCCCCTCGCCTCCAGTGCTTCAATATCCTTTCTGTAGTGTGGGTCTCTCAAGTCAACAATGGATTTACTACATCTTTGTCCGATCTTACAGACCGGCTCTCTCTCTCTCTCTCTCCCTGCCCAGATCGCCAAGGCGGAGAAGCTGAAGCCACTTGTTGTTGATGAGGGACACCAATGGTAGGAGCACCCAGCACAGGCTTCAGTCTGCAACACCCACCCCTTCTCCACTTACTGCTCCCGGTCTCGGGGACCCTGTCTCGTTCCTCGGTCAGCGTCACTCACCCCTCCGAGTCAGAAGTTTGTGGGTTTTAGCTCCCTCCACCTCCCGGGACATAAGCCCCTCTCCCCTTCTCTCCCCCATAGCACGAGCCTCAGCTTCATACGGTTATGCAGTCGTCCTGTGAAAGATGCAGTGGGCTCTGCTTCAGGCACTTTGTGGCAAAGCATCCCTTGCCCCAACTGCCCTCCACTAGCCCTCGGAGTAAAGAGGGGTGGTCTAGGGCTTGGGTACCAGGGGCCAGGGGTTAAAAGGACTGCAGGACTGATCCCCAGTGTCAAAGGGACTTAGTTTTTAAAAAAACGTACATTTATTTCGCCCCTTCCACGACCTCGGGACGTCCCAGATCACTTTATAGCCAGTAATGTACTATTTTGAAGTGTAGTCACTGTTGCAATTTAGGAAACGGGCAGCCAACTTGCGCACAGCAAGATCCCACAAACAGCGTTGTGATAATGACCAGATAATCTGTGTTTTAGTGGCGTTGGTTGAGGGATAAATATTGGCCAGAACACCCAGGGGAGAATTCTGCTCTTCTCCCATTCGTGGCCGTGGGATCTTTTACGTCCACCTGAGAGGGGCAGGCAGGGACTCAGTTTAACGTCTCATCCGAAAGACGGCACCTCAGACAGTGCGGCACTCCCTCAGTACTGCACTGGGAGTGTCGGCCTGGATTAGGTGCTCGAGTCTCTGGAGTGGGGCTCGAACCCACGACCTTCTGACAAGGGGGCCTTGCAGAGGCAGATAAGATTCTGCATATTTTCATTCCAAGTTTGACTGCAGGATAAGGGATCGTGTGTACAAACTGGGGCGAGTGTGGGCAGGATGGAACACCCGGAGGGGAGGCTCTCAGTAGGGGAGCGGAGGGAAAACACAGAGTCCTTTCATGGGCCGTTAGATGGGGTGCTCCATGGGCTGGAGGCCTCCACTCATCTAAACCAGGGAGTTGGAGTCAGAGGGCTGGGACCTTTCTACACCAGAGGGCAGAGTTGTGGAATAAGTTTTTGGGGAAGGACGGTATAAACGGGGTCCAGAGACAGAAGGGATCATTTGAAGCCCCTGGGATTAAAGGGACAGTGGCTGCATGGTTACAAAATTGGCTAAGGGACAGAGAGTAGTGGTGAACGGTTGTTTCTCAGACTGGAGGGAAATATACAGTGGTGTTCCCCAGGGGTCAGTATTAGGACCACTGCTCTTTTTGATATATATTAATGACTTGCACTTGGGTATTCAGGGTATTTCAAACTTTGCAGATGACACAAAACTCGGAAATGTAGTAAACAATGTGGAGGATAGTAACAGACTTCAGGAGGACACAGACTGGTGGAATGGGCAGACACATGGCTGATGAAATTTAACGCAGAGAAGTGGGAAGTGATACATTTTGGTAGGAAGAATGAGGAGAGGCAATATAAACTAAATGGTACAATTTTAAAGGGAATGCAGGAACAGAGAGACCTGGGGAGTGCACAGACACAAATCCTTGAAGGTGACAAATTGAGAAGGCTGTTAAAAAAAGCATACAGGATCCTGGGCTTTATTAATAGAGGCATCGAGTACGAAAGCAAGGAAGTTATACTGAACCTTTCTAAAAGACTGGTTAGGCCTCAGCTGGAGTATTGTGTCCAATTCTGGGCACCAGACTTTAGGAAGGATGTCAAGGCCTTGGAGAGGGTGCAGAGGAGATTTACTAGAATGGTACCAGGGATGAGGGACTTCAGTTATGTAGAGAAACTGGGATTGTTCTCTTTAGAGCAGAGAAGGTTACGGGGAGATTTAATAGAGGTGTTCAAAATTATGAAGGGTTTTAATAGATTAAATAAAGAGAAAGTATTTCCAGTGGCAGAAGGGTCGGTTACCAGAGGACACAGATTTAAGGTAATTGGCAAAAGAACCAGATGGCGATGAGGGTTTTATTTTACGCAGCGAGTTATGATCTGGAATGCGCTGCCTGAAAGGGCGGTGGAAGCAGATTTAATAATAACTTTCAAAAGGGAATTGGATAAACACTGAAAGGAAACATTTGCAGGGCTATGGGGAAAGGGCAGGGGAGTGGGACGAATGGGACAGCTCTTTCAAAGAGCCAGCACAGGCACGATGGGCCGAGAGGCCTCCTGTGCTGTAAGATTCTAGGTGGTGGGATTGACCTGTTAGAAAGGGACAGGGTGTCAGTTGTGGACAGAGTGACGCTCCCATGAAAGGCCTGCCATGTCCCTGCTCTCACCTGAGCCGTTCAGCGAGAGTGGATCCAGGATGGGGATTCGGGGGAGGGAGTGACCCCAGGCATCGACCAAAGGCCAGACTCGGAGCAGCAGTGACCCAGGAGCAGGGAAACGGTGCCCGGGGCAGCAAGGTGAAAGGAAGAGGGAGGGCTGCCTTCATTGAAGTGACCTTAGTGCAGATTGAATCCACTCCTCCAACCTGTTTGATGGGCCCCTCTCTCTCTCTCCCTCTCCCTCCCGACGTGCAGAGTCCAATGTAAGGAATCGTACAACACCAGGTTATAGTCCAACAATTTTATTTTAAAATCACAAGCTTTCGGAGATTATCCCCTTCGTCAGGTGAATGAGTGGAAGGTTCTCAAATCGCATATCTTCTGTTAGGCTGGGACAGCATCACACCAATCAAAAGATGTCGTTGTTGTTCAAACAGGCCAGTCACGGTGAACAGCACGTCCCAGTACACTGGAGAACAGCGTCCACGACACCACACAACCCTGCCACGGCAACCTCTGCAAGACATGCCAGATCATCGACACGGATACCACCATCACACGAGAGGACACCACCCACCAGGTACATGGTTCATACTCCTTTGACTCGGCCAACGTTGTCTACCTCATACGTTGCAGGAAAGGATGCCCCGGAGCATGGTACATTGGCGAGACCATGCAGACACTGCGACAACGGATGAACAGACACCGCACAACAATCGCCAGACAGGAGGGTTCCCTCCCAGTCGGGGAACACTTTAGCAGTCAAGGACATTCAGCCACCGATCTTCGGGTGAGCGTTCTCCAAGGCGGCCTTCGAGACACACGACGACGCAAAATCGTCGAGCAGAAATTGATAGCCAAGTTCCGCACCCATGAGGACGGCCTCAACCGGGATCTTGGGTTCATGTCACGCGACACGTAACCCCACCAGCAAGGGGAAAAAAAAGTTATCTGTTTTTAATATTCTCTCTCTCTCTGCCTTTCGGGTCTCTTTCTCTCTGTCTGTGTAATTTGACACAATGTGTATTCAGTATACTTGGACCTACTGTTTTCCGTGGCGAACCTGTCTGAACACCAACGACACCTTTGATTGGTGTGATGGTGTCCCAGCCGAATACAAGATATGCGATTTGAGAACCTCATTCACTGCTCACCTGGCGAAGGAGATAATCTCCGAAAGCTTGTGATTTTAAAATAAAATTGTTGGACTAGAACCTGGTGTTGAAAGATTCCTGACATTAATTGAACCCGTCACTTGCAACATTTAAGAAAACGAAATTAATAAAGGTTACCGTAAAAAATATTTTCTGGAGTTCACCAAAGTGGGGGAGCATCGACGCAGTGTGTTTGTGCCGGTTCAAATGGCACAAAGAGCTGGGGTTTCAGTTTATTTTATTTTCCTTGGTCCAAACTCGCTCTCCCTGCTTCCAATGTCTTTGTTTTTCGGCCTGATATTAAGATCATTAATGGCGGCTGCATCACCCAGCATGCAGCGCGGTTCAGATTGTGCCCTATTTGATTCAGTGGAGCCCAGTGCGCAGGCGCAGTAGTGACTCATTACCGGTCAGTGTGTCCTGAGCATGCGCGGCCAGTCGAGGCTGCGGGAGGAGCGCGTTCGGTGCAGGTCAGAGGATCGGAGCAAGAGGCTCAATAAACCCCGGGGCCCGGGTCCGGGCTCAGGCCCAGGCTCAGGCTTTACAAACCCCGAGTGCGGCCCCAGACCCGAATATAAAACAGTGAACATTATCCCCCCCTCACTACCCGCCGGGAAATGAAGGGGAAATGGGGATCGGTCAGGGAGCGTCTGTAAATGAAGGAGAAATGGTGATCAGTCAGGGAGCGTCTGTAAATGAAGGAGAAATGGTGATCAGTCAGGGAGCGTCTGTAATTGAAGGGAAATGGAGATCGGTTAGGGAGCGTCTGTAAATGAAGGGGAAATGGTGATCGGTCAGGGAGCGTCTGTAAATGAAGGGGAAATGGGGATCGGTCAGGGAGCGTCTATAAATGAAGGAGAAATGGTGAACGGTCAGGGAGCGTCTGTAAATGATCGAGAAATGGTGATCTCTATATCTTCAGTCATCCAGGGAGCTCCAGCTTTGGATGCCGTTCCTTTCCTCCTCGTGGGAATCTGTCTACTCTGTACCCAAAGCAACTCCTCCTTGAAGGCCTCCCACTGTTCAATTACTGTTCTGCCTGCCAATTTTTGATTCCAATCCACCTGGACAAGATCCCTTTTTAACTCACTGGAATTTGCCCTCCTCCAGTTAAGAATTTTCACATTTGACTGTCCCCTGTCCTTTTCCATAACTGTTCTAAACCTGATGAGATTATGATCACTGCTGCCCCACTGAAACATGCTCCACCTGCCCCACTTCATTCTCCACACCGAGCCCAGTGCTGTCCTCACACTCTCTCTCTCACCCTTTCATTCATGGTTTCGGGCCACTGAAAGATGATGCGATGGGTTTGGATTTCAGCACAGGGAGGAGGGAGAGTGTGTGGGACGGGGATTTACAGCTTTGAGGAATGAGAGAGGAAATAATGTTCCACAGAAAGTAGAGCTATCTGATCTGAATTTCTATCCTGTACTTACAGTGATAACTTTTATAAACTCCTTTTACAGGGGAGGATTTCCAGAGGGAAACTCAAACCAAAGATCACGTCAAGATCTGACAGAGTCACTCGATTCATCAGGACCTGAATATCATCGGCCTTTGAATGTGGAAGGAGAAATGTTTGTCTGTTCTATCTGTGGGAGAAGATTTCAAACATCAGTGTGAGTGGGAAAGCACCGAGACACACACACCCGAGTGAGAGTGTTCCAGTGCACTGACTGTGGAAAGAGCTTTAACCAGTGACACAGCCAGAAAAAACACCGCACCGTCCACAGTGGGGAGAAACCATACACGTGTTCTGTGTGTGGACGAGGCTTCAACTGATCGTCCAACCTGGAGAGACACAAGGACACCCGGACCACGGAGAAACCGTGGAAATGTGGGGACTGTGGGAAGGGATTCAATTACCCTTCAGAGCTGGAAACTCATCGACGCCATCACACTGGGGAGAGGCCGTTCACCTGCTCCGTGTGTGGGAAGGGATTCACTCAGTCATCCGGCCTCCTGACACACCAGCGAGTTCACTCTGGGGAGAGACCTATTAAATGTTCTGACTGTGAGAAGAGGTTTAAATGCAAAAGGAATCTGCTGACACACCAACGTACCCACACTGGGGAGAGGCCGTTCACCTGCTCCGTGTGTGGGAATAGATTCACTCAGTCATCCACCCTGCTGACACACCAGCGAGTTCACACTGATGAGAGACCTTTTAAATGTTCTGACTGTGCGAAGAGGTTTAAAAGCAAAATTGAACTGTTGAGACACCATCGTACTCACACTGGGGAGAGGCCGTTCACCTGCTCCGTGTGTGGGAAGGGATTCACTCGGTCATCACACTTTCTGTCACACCAGCGAGTTCACACTGGGGAGAGGCTGTTCACCTGCTCAGTGTGTGGGAAGGGATTCACTCAGTCATCGACCCTGCTGACACACCACCGAGTTCACACTGGGGAGAGGCCGTTCACCTGCTCAGTGTGTGGGAAGGGATTCACTCAGTTATCGACCCTGCTGAAACACCAGCGAGTTCACACTGAGAGACCTTTAAATGTTCCGACTGTCGGAAGAGATTTAAAATCAGAAACGAACTACTGAGACATCGACGCACTCACACTGGGGAGAGACTGTTCACCTGCTCCGTGTGTGGGAAGAGATTCACTCGATCATCCCACCTTCTGAAACATTAACTTGTTCACACCATTGAGTGACCTTTTCATGCAGTGACTGTGAGAAGAGCTTTAAAAGCAGAAATGAACTGCTGACACATCAACGCATGCCCATTGGTTGAGAGACTGTTCACCTGCTCCGTGTGTGGGAAGGGATTCACTCAGTCATCACACGTGCTGAGACACCAGCGAGTTCACGAAATGAGCAGGTCCAACGAGCCGGTCTGTAACACAGGCCAATGACTCAGTGCAGCTCGTTACCCAGTCACTGGGCTCCGTTATAGCCTCTCCTGTCAGTACACACAAAGAGAAATTGTAAATCTGAAACAGAAAAAACTTCATTGTATCAAAGTTAATTCTGATCATTATTATTATACAAACATTCTACAGCCTATCCCTTAAAAAGGACCCAATATCAAACCAGTCCCCAGTCCTTGGGCCTGTGCCTATGTTGTGATTTGCACCCGCTTCTGACTGACTTGGTATCAGACGCACTCCCGTCAACAGTAAACGGATGGAGCCGGATCCATAAGAGAAAAATGAGGACCGAGCTCCGCGGTTCTCCCAGAGTGCGGGAGGCGGAGTAACAGCAGCAGACAGAGAGATCTCTCTAAACCAGCCGCTGCCGCCGGAGAGAAGCGAGTCCCGTTCCGAGCCGTGTCTGTCAGGCGCCCGCTGACCCTCTCTTCACTGAAGGGGACCGATTCAGCACCAACTCACACACCCACCATTGGATCATTGAATCACCTTCAACACCTGAATTACATCACCACTTAATCCTCTATACACGAGGAAATACAAACCTTGTCCACGCAACCTGTCCTCATAATTTAACCATTTTAGCCCCGGTATCATTCTGGTGAAACTGCGCTGCATCCCCTCCACGGGCCAATACGTCTTTCCTGAGGGGTGTGCCCAGAACTGAATGCAATACTTTAAATGGGGTCTCACCAGAGCTTTCTATCTGGAACATATTTCCACGTCTTTGAATTCCAGCTCCCTTGAGATAAAGGCCAACATCACATTAGACTTTCAAATTATTTTTTCAGCAGTCCACTGGCTTTTAGTGATTTCTGTACTTCGATCCCTAAATCTCTCTGCTCCTCCATCGTTCCGAGCTTCTCACCATTTAGAAAATACTCTGATCTATATTGCTTCCGTCCAAAGTAGATGACCTTATACTTCCCCATATTGAAAGTTTGAACAGGCTGGGGCTCTTCTGTATAGAAAAGAGGAGGCTGAGGGTGACCTGATATCGGGCTTTAAGATTATGTGAGGGTTTTATAGGTTAGGCATAGACAAGGCGTTCGCTCTTGTGGGAGTGGGGACTCCAAAACATTGGGGCCATGAATATAATCCAGTCACTAATGTATCCAATCTGGCATTCAAGAGAAACAGACTTCCCCAGAGAGTCGTTAGAATGTTCAACTCACCACCACAGGGAGTAGTTAAGGTGAATAGAATGGATGCATTTACGGGGAAGCTGGATAAGCACATAGAGGAGAAGGGAATATTAGAGTTTGCTCATAGGGTTAGATGAAGAGGGGTTGGAGGAGGCTCGTCTGCAGCATAAACACCGGTATAGTCTGGTTGGGCCGAATTGCCTGTTTCTGTGATGTACATTCGATGTAATTCTATGTAAGCTCCATCTGACACAGTTTTACCAACTCACTGAATCTCTCAATTTCCCTTTGTAACTTTATGCTCCCATCTACACTACTCACTGCGCCTCCTAACTCGATGTCAGCGACAAACGTGAGTGTTCGGCTCTCTATTCCTTCATCTCCCTCATTTATACATATCGGAAAAAGCTGATGCCCCAGAACTAATCACATCCGGCCAATTTGAGTACATCCCTTATTATCCAGGGCCTCTGCCTCCCACCTTCTAACCAACTCCCGACCCATTTCAATAGGTTGCCTTAAATTCCACGCACTCTAGTTTTTGTTGACAGTCTCTTATGTGGTCCCTTATTGGATGCCTTTGGAAGTCAATGTCCATCTCACACCCAGAGACACTCCATTATCGAGCACGTTAGTTACATCTTCAAAAAGTTCAACGAGCTTTGTTAGACTTGACTTCCCCTTTACAAATCCATGCTGGCTCTCTCTGATTACTCCATATTTATCCAAGTGCTCAGTCATTCTTTCCCCAATAACGGATACTGGTAACTTCCCCACAACAGGCGTCAGACTGATAGGCCTAGAATTTCCAACTTTATCTCTCCGACCCATCCGAAATAATGGAGTGACATTGATAATGTTTCAATTAAAGCAACAATTCCTGAATCAAGAGAGTTTTGATCGATCATGAGTACAAGTTCCTTACCTATTCCTCTTATTCCCCTGGGATGGTAAACATCAGGTCCTGGAGATTTGACAATCTTCAATCTCATTATTTTCTCCATTGCCATTATTTTATTTACACTGAATCCCCTTGATTTATTTACAGTTTTCCTCGTGTCTCTGCTATGTTCGCCTCATCCTTTTCTATGAAGACCGATGCAAAGTAAATATTTAGCAACTCTGCCATTTCCTGATTTTCAATTACAATATCACCTCCATCTGTCTTTAAGGGGCCCACATTACTCTTAGTCACCCTTCTTTCTCTTAATATACCTGTAAATACCTTGATTGTTGTCGTTATTTTCCCTCACAAGTTTTTTCTCCTTTTCCCTTTTTGGACCTCTTCGGTTTTTTCGTTTCAGCACCACAATAAACAAGACTTCGCTGTAAAGTTCGGCTCAATAGTTCTCCAATGTCAGAGCGAGAATTGTCTGAACCCCGAATTTATTTAATGTAACAAACACAAGCACACTTAATCATCCGTGTATCAACACACTGATGGATACACAAAGATAAACACAGTGAGAAATGCAGGCAGTATCAGGATGCACAGGTAAACGGACAAGGGAAATGGACAAAGATAAAACGGTCTGTGCCTCGAACAGACAGTAACGTGTCACTGATCGATATTAGTGAGACGAGGTGGGGAACAGGTGCTGTGAATTGGTGCTGTGGTTTAGTTGGTTAAAGCATCTGTTTTGAAACAGGCGATCCTGGGTTCAACTCCCAACAGTGCCTTGTGTCACTTATTATTTTTACCTAATTTGTGGAATTAAGCGACAAAGTCACACTTTGGAATTGGTATTTGTTGAGGTTTGAGGAGGAAACCGATATCAGAATGACTGTTCAAAAACACCATTTCATCGCACAGACAGACCTCTCATAGAATGTGTCTGTAACACTTTAATTTAAGGACACGTTCTTGTTTCTGGGCTCGTCGGGGTCAGGGTATAATTCACGATTTATGTCATAGAGGAGCGAATGGTTGTCTCCTCGACCTCCGGACAGCAGTGATAAAGTTCGAGGATACACAGAAGCGGACAGGGTGGTCGGGGTCTGGAACTCACTGTCTGAAAGGGTGGTCGAGGCAGAAAACCTCAACTCATTTCAAAAGTGCATGGATGTGCATTTGAAGTGCCGTAACCTACAGGGCTACGGACCAAGCCCTGGAAAGTGGGATTAAGCTGGATAGCTCTTTTTCGGCCGTCACAGACACGATGGGCCGAATGGCTTCCTTCTGTGCTGTAGCTTTCTCTGATTCTCTGATTCCGTGTGTGGGAAGGGATTCACTCAGTCATCACACGGACTGAGACACCAGGGAGTTCAAAAGTGATTACAGGGTTTGGATTCTGCTGTTAATCCCATCCAGGACTGAACCATGTTCATTCTGACTGTTGGGGTTTGTTTCTCCTGATGTTAATAATCCCTATAACTGGGCTGGAGTTTAATATTCTGGATATCTGTCAAATAAATCAGCTTTGTTTTAATCACCTTGTTGTAGATTTTGGTCTTTCCCACCTGAGTGTTTAGCATCACCTGACTGGAGCTCAGAAAGGACAATCTGGGGGGAGGATCGTCCGGTGGGAACAGAACTTCAGCCTGGACACAGTCCTTCAGGGCCACACTGAGAGGGGCAAACGGCACTTTGGTCTTTCTCGTCTCTCTTCACTGACAGCAAAGTCACCGTGCGGCATCCAGTCCAAAAATGACTGTGGTAATTATTCTATGAAGATTTAACCTGTTTGTGTGACAGTCCTGAGTCTACCATTTAAGGCAGGCGTTGACTCATTTAAAATAAACCCGTTAAAAATAAATGGGTTAAAGTCTGCGTTAAAATAGCAGAGGGAGGAGTTCCCAGGAGCCTGTTAACTGCTGGTACAATTATACAACAGTCATTCGATCTCCAGATAAAGAAGGACCTGCAGTGTGTTTCCAGAATTCCCGGTTTTATTGATGTGTGCGTGTTAGACACCAGGATCACTAAAAATACACGATCCGGACCATCCACAGGGTGGGAGCGATCCCGACAGTTACTCTGGGATCACTCCCACTGTGGAACTCCACCACTGACCCTGCTGAAGGTTGTCGGCTCAGGGAGTGGGGCCTCCAGGAGTGGACTGTAAGATAGCTGACAAAGATATGCTGAGGTACCAGAGGAATCCTTACTAAGGAACCGTCTGGGGTTTTCCCTCTCAGTGTGGGTCCAGCGGTGAATGATTCCTGACTCCCCGAACTGTCTTACATTTAACCCAGATCGGATCAGGATGAATTCAGTTTACAGGAGAATTGGGACAAATATCACCCACAATCGAGGGAGACAAAAGCAGCCATGAGAGAAGCTCAGAGATCTTTGGAAAAGAAGATGGTGCCCAATTCTGAGAATAATAGCAAATGTCTTTCCAGCTACGTCAGGAGTCAGAAGACCATTAAAGATGCTTCAGGGCCACTGAAAGACAGTTCAGGACAGATTCCCGGGCTATGGCAGAGCTGTTGAATGACTATTTCTCATCAGTCTACACTCCTGTGGATGATGCTCAGATTCCAGCTGTGGGATGTGCTGTCAACAATAACATCATAAATATTAAAATAGAATGGGATGTCACTTTGGATAAAATATGAATTCTCAAAATGCATTGTGCTCCAGGTCCAGATGATATCCACCCCCGGGTGTTTAAAGAGATGGGACGGGTGCTCTGTGAGCCCCTTGCCTGTATCTTCAACAGCTCAATAGAGTCAGGAATTGTCCCCTGAGATTGGAAGGGAGCTCACGTAGTTCCCATTTTAATTAAAGGGGACAAATCAGAGCCGGGGAATGACAGGCCCATCAGTGTGACCTCGATCAGAGGGAAGATGCTTGAAGGGATCCTAAGAGATGCTGTTTATGATCACGGGGAAAGAGAGGGAGCCATTAGAGATACTCAACACGGCTTCTGGGAAAGAAAATGATGTCTTACAAACTTGCTTGAGTTTTTTGAAGAAGTTGCTGGGTTAGTGGATGAGGGTAATCCGGTTCACATTGTCTATCTCAGGGATGTCAAACTCATTTCCTATGGTGAACCTGACCCGATATCCTGGCACTTGGCCTGGGCCACATTCAGCAAAAGTTATTAAACTAGAAATAGATGAAGATGAACTGTATTGGTATTTACTTACATTTAGATTTTATTTACAGCTACTGCTGCTCCCGATACCTGGCACCTCTGAGCTTGAACTATTGCACCAACATTTAGAGTAAATGACTGGGCTGAGGCCTGTCTTGGATAAAAACATGAGGACCACTTGTCATTACAGAACTGTGTGCCCCAAACACTAACCGTGGAAGTGAATTCCACAGACTGCCTACTCCCTATGTAAAGAAGTTTCTCTTGACTCCTGCTCTAAAACAGAGAGTGGGGTTAATTGTAGCGACTCACACTGTATAAGGTGGAAAGTGGGGCTCCACAAGGATTGGTTCTGGGACCACTGTTCACAATTCACATCAACCAATTGGACTCGGGAATCGGAAGTACAATTTCAAAATTTACAGATGACACCAGATTGGCGGGGTGGGGTGGAGTTTGGATAATATTGATGAAGATTGCGACCAAATACAAAATACATCAATCAACTTGCAAAATGGGTGTATAATTGGCCAATGAATTTTAATGCAGATGACAAGGAAGTGGAGCATTTTGGTAGCAAGAATTTGGAAATTGTGCCCTGTATCCCCAAGTCCAAGTCATTAATGTATATCAAGGAAAGCAGTGGTCCCAGCACCGACCCCTGGGGAACACCACTGTACACCTCCCTCCATTCCGAAAAACAACCGTTCACCACTACACTCTGTTTCCTGTTATTTAGCCAATTCTGTATCCATGCTGCTACTGCCCCTTTTATTCCATGGGCTTCAATCTTGATGACAAACACATTTTGCGGCACTTTATCTGACGCCTTTTCGAAGTCCATACACACCACATGAACTGCATTGCCCTCATCTACTCTCTGTAACCTCATCAAAAAACTGTATCAATTTAATTAAACACGATTTGCCTTTAACAAATCCGTGCTGGCTTTCCCTAATCCTTGTCCAATTGACTGCTAATTCTGTCCCGGATTATCGTTGCAAGAACTTTCTCCACTACCGAGGTTAAACTGACTGGTCAGTAGTTGCTGGATTTTTTCTTTCACCCTTTCTTGAACAGGGGTGTAACATTTGCAATTCTCCAGTCCTCTGGCATCACCCCCATATCGAAGGATGTTTGGAGGTTTTTTGCCAGTATCTCTGCAATTTCCACCGTTACTTCCCTCAGCAACCGAGGATGCATCCCATCCGGACCAGATGACGTATCTACTTTAAGTACAGCCAGCCTTTCCAGTACCTCCTCTTTATGAATTTTTAGCCAATCCAGTATCTCTACAACATCTTCCTTCACTGACACTCTGGCAGTGTCTTCTTCCTTGGGAAAGACAGATGCAATGTATTTATTTAGTACCTCCGCCATGCCCACTGCCTCCCACTGCTAATAATTCGTTATAATCTGGGCCAGTGGTGCAATGGATCACGCATTAGGTTCGATTCCTTCCTGGCTTGGATTTTTTTATGCAAAATTTGATGGCCTTCAATACCTTGCAAGCTGTCCGACTTGGTGGTGCTGCCTGGCTCCATACCTGGTAAGTGCCTTCTCAGTGCAGCAAGCAGTGCATCAGTGTCATAATCTGAAGGTCCTGAATTCAATCTTCAGAGAAGGCATCAAGGATTACGAAGCTTTTTTTCCATCTCTCACCTCATCTTTCCATCTTTGCTGCATAGCAAAATCAAGAACTTTTGCTTCCTGCAGCACATCAAAAGATTTGCTGCCCCTTGATCTCTCTGTACCCAAACACACAGTGAAGTTTAGGAAGTCCATGGGCGATGGACTCACTGACAACACTCTTGTTTCTGTATAATTGCAGCAAGACAAACGGTGAGTGGAGAATATAATCAACGATCCCGCTACTTCTCACAGGCCAAGTGAGCGCTCCACCAGTTGAGCTAATTCCTCGTTTGCTGTTTGTAAATCGCCCCTCACAGTTCCTGCCTCACACTCGCCTTCAAGCTGCTCCAAGACCAGCAGAGAAATCTTGCCTTGGGTTGCCGCTCCCTGAATATATTAAATACTTTGCTCCAATCGGCGGTATCGAGCATCAGCAAGTGAGGAACAGCAGAACGGGAAGCCGCAGTAATCATGAATGATGCTGAGAAGAGCCCGAGCCTTCGGAAGGAAGACGAGGTCACCGGAAAGCAACAGCCGCCCGAGCTCGAGGAGCAGCGAGAGCCCTGACTGACTGACTGATCGAAGACCATTTTGGCTGAAATTGAGGGCGATTTGAAGTGTTGCTGCTCAAAGGCACTCCCTGCTGGTGAGCAGAGGGAAATGCTCGAGTGAAACAGCCGTGCTCGGGCAGACACAGAAAGCTTTCAGGTTTTGGAAAGGAAA
This sequence comes from Heptranchias perlo, assembly GCF_035084215.1. Taxonomy (NCBI): domain Eukaryota; kingdom Metazoa; phylum Chordata; class Chondrichthyes; order Hexanchiformes; family Hexanchidae; genus Heptranchias; species Heptranchias perlo. Next base: position 103,672 of record NW_027139458.1, read on the forward strand.
AGTTGTGTCCTGTGCCTGAGTGGCAACATGTTAATCTGTGAGCTGCCTGCAAAGTTCAGAGAGTGACCTTGAGGTAATTGCTGCTTATTCCAAAATCACACTCACTCCTTCGAGCCGGAATTGAACCAGCGACCTAAGGATGACTTTATTTTGTTTTATTCACTACAGTCCTCCGCTCTACCAGCTGAGCTATCGAAGGGAAGTGATAAACAGTGCTGTCTTTGGTGATTGTTCACCGTGCGCCTGTTGACACGTTCAGACTCGTGGAGTCCGGTGCTGATCGAAGACTTCTTTTGCCTGAAAGCGAGAGCTGAGTGTTTTGAAGTATTGCTGCTCAAAAGCGCTCCCTGCTGGTGAGCAGAGGCAGAGCAGCCTTGTTTGGGCAGACACAGAAAGTTTTCAGGTTTGAGAAAGGAAAAGAGGCATCCTGTGCCTTCATGGCAACATGTTAATCTGTGAGGTGCCTGTAAAGTTCAGAGAGCGACCTTGAACTAATTGCTGCTTATTGCAAAATCACGCGTTCTCCTTCGAGCAGGAATTGAACAAATGACGGAAGGATGACTTTGTCTTATTTTCCACGACAGTCTTGTCGCTCGACCAGCTGAGGTATCGAAGGGAAGCGGCAAAAATGTTTCACTTTGGTGATTGTTCACCGTGCACCTTTGACACACCCGGACTCGTGGATTCCAGTGCTCATGACTGAGGCTGACTCGGTACCTGCTCATACCGCAGTGCTGTGGGAGTGGGAGCTGCTCCGTGTTCTCCACAGCCTGGGCCAGTGACACAATGAATAATGGGACTGATTATTGATCTGGAGATTGTGGGTTCAAGTTTACGGAGGGTGTAAAGTGGAAGGCCGGGCCTGGAGAGCATTGGAATAGTCGAGTCTGGAGGTAAACAAAGGCACGGATGAGGGTTTCAGCAGCAGAACTTCATTCTGGAAGTTGGGATTTGTTTCTGCTGATGTTAATAACCGCTATAACTGGGCTGAAATTCAATATTCTGGATATATGTCAAAAAATCAACTTTGTTTCAAACAGAATGGGTCAATTACTTGATGAATTCAAGATAAGAGACTAATTGATGTCCTCATTACCGATTATTTTGCCTTTTCTCCTTTCTCACTGTAGATTATTTCAGTTCTCATACCTTCAATTACTGTCATGGCCAAGTCCCAGCTCCCCGGTCCTTCCCGAGTGCCTCTCCCAGCCTTGGGATCCAGGGAAGGTATCAGTAATGTACCCGGGATCACTAAACACAAAACCCAGTCTGTGAATCACTTTCAGCGACTGGACTTATCGTGTGTCCCACAGCATCTCCCTCACCTTCGATGTGTGAATAGAGCATCAGGCCTGGGAATCTCGTCTTAAATTTAAATACACTCTGCAAATGTATTTAACAAAATACAAACAAGTAAACACATCACGGCCCAATAATCCAGCACTAAATTCAAAGGACTAAGTCTGTTATCAAACTCCTTGAGTGGACAGAATAAAGAAAAATCCCAACTCTGAGATCCCTTCGAATCCTTTGCAAATTCCTCACAAATCTTGACAATAATCAACAAGTCTAATTGAATGTTGACCTTTATCTCGAGTGGGGTTGGAATACAGAAGTGATGCTTCAGTTGTAATGAACCTTGGTCAGACCCCACCTGGAGAACTGGGCACCGAACCGAGGGAGAGATAAATCGGCCTTAGAAAAGGTCCAGTGCAGATTCACCAGAATGATGCCGGGGTTAAAAGGGTTAAATTATGAGGAGAGGTGGCATAAACTTGGTTTTTATTCCCATGAGTTTAGAACATTGGGATGTGACCTCATCGAGGTGTTTAAAATAATAAAGGGATTCAATAAGGTCGATACAGAGACATGATGTCTTCTTGGGGGGGGGAATTCAGAACAAGAGGGAATAAGAAATCGGAGCAGGAGTGGGCCATACGGCCCCTCGAGCCTGCTCTGCCATTCAGTAAGAACATGGCTGATCTTCTACCTTAACTCCACTTTCCTGCCCGATTCCTTGATTCACTTGGTGTCTAAAAATCTCTCCATCTCATTCTTGAAAATACTTAACAACTGAGCATCCACAGCCCTCTGGGGTAGAGAATTCCAAAGATTGACAACCCTCTGAGTGAAGAAATATTTCCTCATTTCAGTCCCAAATGGCCGATCCCTTATCCTGAGACTATGCCCCCGAGTTCTAGACTCTCCAGCAAGGGGAAACAGCCTCTCAGCAACTATCCTGTCAAGCCCTCGAAGAATTTTTGACGTTTCAATGAGATCACCTCTCATTCTTCTAAACTTCAGACAATATCGGGCCATTCAGCCCAATCTCTCCACATGCAACAAACCTCTCATCCCAGGAATCAATCTAGTGAACCTTCATTGCACCCCCTCTAATCAAGTATATCCTTCCTCAGGTGAGGAGACCAAAACTGTACATAGTACTCCAGGTGTGGTCTCACCAAAGCCCGATATAATTGCAGCAAGACTTCCTTACTCTTATACTCCAACCCCCTTGCAATAAAGGCCAACGTACTATTTGCTTTCCTAATTGCTTGCTGGATCTGCATGTTAACTTTATGTGATCCGTGTACAAGGACACACAAATCCCTCTGAACACCAATAATTCTCAATCTCTCATCTATTAAATAATATTCCGCTTTTCTATTCTTCCTACCAAAGTGAATAATTTCACATTTCCCCACATTATACTCCATCTGCCACCTACTTGATAACATTAAAATTAGAGCTGGGTCATTTATGCGCAAAATAAGGTAGCAATTTTTGACACAATGTGTTGTGGAAATTACAAACTCACTTCCCTGGAAGGCTGTGGATGCTGGGGCTCGACTGAAATTTTCATTGTTGAGATTGAAAGGTTTTTGTTGTGTGAGGTTTGCAAGGGATTTTTAAAAAATTCGTTCATGGGATGTGGGCGTCGCTGGTGAGGCCGGCATTTATTGCCCATCCCTAATTGCCCTTGAGAAGGTGGTGGTGAGCCGCCTTCTTGAACCGCTGCAGTCCGTGTGGTGAAGGTTCTCCCACAGTGCTGTTAGGAAGGGAGTTCCAGGATTTTGACCCAGCGACGATGAAGGAACGGCGATATATTTCCAAGTCGGGATGGTGTGTGAATTGGAGAGGTGGGGCCCGATTTTACCAGGGGTGCGGGTTGGCAGCGGGTGGTCGGGCGGGCTCGAGGAAAACGCGCCGGCCAAATTGAGTGCGTTGCGCACGCGATCGCGGGATGATTGATGTGATTAGCCGGCAGTTACGGGTTCCGCGCTTCTCAGCTGCGTGCCGGCGGCCTGCGCATGCGCATTGACGTCTGAGCGATGGTTGCGCTCTATTTAAAGGGGCAGTCCACCAAAGCCCCTCCAGCCACAAACTACACTCCATCAAGGATGGAGGAGCACAGGGGTAAGGCTGCTCCCCGTTTCACGGACCACGCCCTCCAGGTGCTGCTGGACGGGGTCCGCATGAGGAGGGAGACGCTGTTCCCCACGGATGGAAGGAGGTGCCCTGCCAGCGCCACCAAGAGGGCATGGGAGGAGGTGGCCGCGGAGGTCACAAGCAGGGGAAACACCACCCGCACTTGGATTCAGTGCCGCAAGAGATTCAATGACCTCACCAGGTCCGGAAAAGTGAGTACACTAACGCATTCTGCATCACTCCGTCTTCCACATCACCTCAAACACCTCACAACCCCATCTCCACTGACAGTACTGCGCTCCCGCACCAATCCTCACAGCCACCCAACTATCATCCTCACAGTGCCTGCACGTACCCACCGTCCCTGTCCCCACTCGACCACTACCACACACCCCAATGCCCATACAATGGGATGGCCATGTGGCACACGCATCCTCCCATCCATCTGGCACACGTTCAACCCAATCACACCAATGCTTGAAGCGTCTCACATTGTAATCATCACTCAATAACGTTTTTGTGTTTTGCCCTCACAGGAGAAGAGGGCCAGGAACGCACGCGATAGGGCATGCACCGGAGGGGGCCCGCCACACGAGATGGCCCTGACAGACGCCGAGGTCGAGGCACTGGAGATCAGCCGCACGCTGCATTGCCTGTCGATGGCGGATGGCGAGTCTGGTTCTGGCGAAACGGCCGGTAAGGGAAAGCTGGCACTCATCACTCATGATCGTGAATGATCGTAGCATCACATGGCATATGCCGCACCGCCACATTTGGTCACATGCCTGATATTTCCCTCTGTTCTCTTCCAGGACCGTCTGCGATCGACGTCTCGGTTGAGGGCGATTCCTCAGAGGACATGCCCGTCTCTGAGGGTGCATCGTCACACATGAGCCTTGCATCCACCAGCGCAGATACACACACCTCGGTGGGTCCCCCCCCTCAGCTAGTTGGGATTGCACATGGTGAGTCACCGCGCACACATGAGCATGAGCAGACCCTGGTGGCAGGGTCAGCCACGGAGGGTCCGCGTCGGTGGGAGCACTCTTCTCCAGGCTTTGCTCAGCCGGACCCAGATGCTGAACCCAGGGGGCCACCTGTCAAAAGGAGAGTCGTCGAGGGGCACCAGAACATTGCTGAGGTACTGGGAGAGGTGCCACGCGCACTCTCCACAATCGCACGGAGGATGGAGGAGTCCAACTCCTGCATGAGGGGAATGGTGGCACAGGTGCAGGAGGGTATCGCCGAGATAGTGTCGCAGGGACGTGAAGGCATCTCTGAGATAGTGTCGCGGGTAGGTGTGGGAACGTCTGCGGTGGAGGACAGGCTAGCCTCCCTCGAGCGTCACGCACAGCTCACCAATGAGTCCATCCAGGCCCTCACAACGGCTGTTCGGATTCAGGGTGAACAACATTCTGCCGCCATCAACAGGTTGACAGATACATTGGAGGTGGCCTTGCAAGGTCTCACCCACGTCATCCAAACTGCCGTCCAGCAGGGTGGAAGGGGTGATGTGGGCCTTGGCCATGAGAGGGAAGATGGTGAACGGGGAAATGGAAGTGTGGACGCTACTCAAGGCGCCCCCAAGTCTCACCCGTTGCCCCCCTCTCAACCAGTGCCCGCAATAGTCCATCCTCTCCAGGTGGCCGAGTCTGCCCCTGCACAGGTGCAGGAGGAGCAGTCTGTGGAGGTGCCCTCACGGGCACCGAAACCCAGGGGGCGTCGGCCCAAAGCATCTACCCGGTCAGGGCACGAACAGGAGCAACCTGCCACCACCTCTGCTGGAGCCACAGGGGTAGCACCACGTAGGGGGTCCCGAAAACGAACGCCTAAAGTTCCGTGAGCACACAGGGATTGCACCAGGGTGTTTGTCGTTTTTTTTAAATTTTCTACTCTTTGAATGTCACCACAAAATAAACTCACTTTTTCTCACCAATGCTGCCACCTCTTGTCCATAATTCTGCGGCTTGTGCAATATGTCCCTTCCCTGCGCCTCATCATGACGACGACCACCCCGTCCCACCCATTGAGCATAATCCAGTGGGTGCAGGTGTACAGGCACCACTCTTCTGTGGAGGGAGCCTGTATGGACCCTCGTCTGTGCACGTTATGACATGTGAACGCCTCACACAGTGTGATGTTAGGAGAACCGTTGGCATATGAGTGCCTCCCTGGCCTGACGAGCACGCAGGTGAGCCGGTGTTCGGCGCATGGGTCGTTCCTCCTCCTCTCCCTCTTCCTCCTCCTCCTCTTCCTCCTCCACCTCCTCCTCATTGTCGTCCTCAATGTGGGTGGCGGGTGTGCATGGGGCCTCCTCCAGCGGCACCCCTCTCTGTAGTGCCATGTTATGCAGGGCACAGCAGACAACTATAATTCGTCCCACTCTGAATGGCGTGTATTGGAGCGCTCCCCCGGAACGATCAAGGCACCTGAAGCGCATCTTGAGCAGCCCTATAGCCTGCTCAATTGTAGACCTGGTAGCAATGTGGCTGTCATTATACCGACGCTGTGGCTCGGTAATGGGGTTCCTCAGAGGTGTCATAAGCCACGTGTGCAGGGGATATCCCTTGTCGCCGAGGAGCCAGCCGTTGCCGGCGTTGGGTGCGTGGAAGAGGGGCGGGACGGTGGACTCCCTGAGGACGAAGGCATCGTGGCAGCTGCCAGGGTATCTGGCGCACACGTGTAGGAATCTCTGGCGGTGGTCACAAATGAGCTGGGCGTTCATGGAGTGATACCCCTTCCTGTTGATAAACAGCCCTGGCTCATGTGGAGGTGCCCGTATTGCTATGTGGGTGCAATCGATTACACCCTGCACCCGTGGGAAGCCAGCCACAGCATGGAATCCAACCGCCCTCTCCGTCTGGCTGCGCTCATCCATGGCGAAGTTGATGTAGGTCGAGGCCCTGCGGAACAACCCATCGGTGACCTGCCTTATGCACTTGTGTGCAGACGACTGACAGACCCCGGTGATGTCCCCCGTGGCACCCTGGAAGGATCCGGAGGCGAAGAAGTTGAGGGCAGTGGTGACTTTGACGGCGACGGGTAAGAAGATGCTGCTTGGTCCATCCGGGAGCAGCTCGTCATTGAGGAGGCTGCAGATGTCGGCGACTACCTGGCGAGTGACTCTGAGCCTCCGTATGCACTGCTGCTCAGAGAGGTCCATGAAGCTGAGCCTCGGTCTGTAGACCCTGTGCGGAGGGTAGTGCCTCCTGCGACGCATCTCTCTCTGCGGATGCCCTCCATCCTGCTGTGCAGGTGGATGTGCCGCAGCACCGTGTTGTGGGGATGCACGTCTCTGAGGCGGACGGCGTGGACTGCGAGGCTGCTGAGGCTGGTCATCCTGTTCGTCCTCCGAGGATGTCAACGCAGCACCCATCTGGCAGGTGTAGGTCTGAGGGGTTGTGCACGGTAGAAAAGTGTGTCCTCGCACAGGGGTTGGACTTCCACGCCGGTGAATCTTCTTGCTTGGAGGAGGGTGGTGGAGGGCAGGCGTTGCCCAATGTTACGGAGTGTCCTCCTGCGTTGGTGAAGGCTCTCCCCCCACCACCTGTGGAATGCACCTTGGCAGCTGCCACAGGCTGCTGGCTGCAACACGTCCGTTGAGAGTGTGAGTGGTTCCCCCAGTATGGGAAACAGTCTCATTTCACTGTAAAATCCGACACCTGTTAAATAAACAGCTCAATCAGGTCATTTAATGACCTGAAATACCGAGATAAATACACTCAAGTGGAACCCCGCTGGCTTTAATTGCCTGCGGGATTCCCACCAGCGGGGCCAACGCACGCACCCCCGCACGTCAGCGCGCAACCAGGAAGTGGGCGGGATCGAGGCGCGATCCGGTCCCGCTCCTCGAAACCGGGATTTTAGAGGCCCCCCCGCCGAGAACGCACCCGGAACCGGGTGCTAAAATCGGGCCCGTGGTGTTGTTCCCATATGCCTGCTGATCTTGATCTTCTAGATGGTAGAGATCACGAGTTTGGGATATGTGTCGAAGAAGCCTTGGCGAGTTGCTGCAGTGCATCCTGTGGATAATACACACTGCAGCCACTGTGCACCGGTGGTGAAAGGGAGTGAATGTTTAGGCTGGTGGATGGGGTGCCAATCAATTGGGCTGCTTTGTCCTGGATGGTGTCGAGCTTCTTGAGTGTTGTTGGAGCTGCACTCATCCAGGCAAGTGGAGAGTATTCCATCACACTCCTGACTTGTGCCTTGTTGATGTGTAAAGGCTTTGGGGAGTCAGGAGGTGAGTTACTTGCCGCAGAATACCCAGCCTCTGACCTGCGATTGAAGCCACAGTATTTATATGGCTGATCCAGTTAAGTTTCTGGTCAATGAGGACCACCAGGATGTTGATGGTGGGGGATTTGGCGATGGTAATGCCTTTGAATGTCAAGGGGAGGTGGTTAGACTCTCTCTTGTTGGAGATGGTCATTGCCCGGCACTTGTCTGGCCCGAATGTTACTTGCCACTTATCAGTCCAAGGCTGGATGTTGTCCAGGTCTTGCTGCATGCGGGCACGGACTGCATCATTATCTGAGGGGTTGCGAATGGAACTGAACACTAAACAATCATCAGCGAACATCCCCATTTCTGACCTTATGATGGAGGGAAAGTCATTGATGAAGCAGCTGAAGATGATATGGAGCAAAGGCGAGTAAATGGAGTTGTGGTCGAGATTAGTCCTGATCTAATTGAATGGCGGAGCAGGATTGTGGGGCTAAATGACTCTTTCCAATTCCTGAACCCAGTCACTGACACCAATCTCCTCCACTTTGATAAAAAAAACACCAGTCACTGACACCAATCTCCTCCTGTCTGATATAAACCAACCCCACCGTCACTGATACCAATCTCATTCTGCCTGATATAAACCAACCCCATTCTCACTGACACCAATCGCACTGAATGGTGGAACAGGATCGAGGGGCGGAATGGCCTACTACTGTTCCTAATGTTGCGATGTCACACTGAAGTTGCTAACATTCCTCTTCACAGTTCTTAATGCTCCCTATCTTGGTGTCGTCAGGAAATGTTGATTTTATGCCCTTGTACCCAAGCCCAGGTCATTGCTCTGTATTGAGAAGAGCAATGGTCCCAACACTGCCCCTGGGGGACACCACTGTTCACATCCCCACAGTCTGAAAAACATCCATTAACCAATACTCTGCCCATTATCAAACTTCCCATCCACACTGACCCACTCCCTGTAATACCGTGAGCTTTAATCTGATCAACAAGCCTCCTGTCCGGCATCTTATCAAAAACTTTTTAACAATCCATCTTCACAACATCCATTGCATTTTATCCCTACACTGTGTTATTTCCTCCAATAATCCCTGCTGTCTGTCCTGAATTAATCCATTTTATCCCTGCACTGTGTTATTTCCTCCAATAATCCCTGCTGTCTGTCCTGAATTAATCCATTTTATCCCTGCACTGAGTTATTTCCTCCAATAATCCCTGCTGTCTGTCCTGAATTAATCCATTTTATCCCCACACTGTGTTATTTCCTCCAATAATCCCTGCTGTCTGTCCTGAATTAATCCATTTTATCCCCACACTGTGTTATTTCCTCCAATAATGCCTGCTGTCTGTCCTGAATTAATCCATTTTATCCCTACACTGTGTTATTTCCTCCAATAATGCCTGCTGTCTGTCCTGAATTAATCCATTTTATCCCTACACTGTGTTATTTCCTCCAATATTCCCTGCTGTCTGTCCTGAATTATCCATTTTATCCCTAAACTGTGTTATTTCCTCCAATATTCCCTGCTGTCTGTCCTGAATTAATCCATTTTATCCCTACACTGTGTTATTTCCTCCAATATTCCCTGCTGTCTGTCCTGAATTAATCCATTTTATCCCTACACTGTGTTATTTCCTCCAATATTCCCTGCTGTCTGTCCTGAATTAATCCATTTTATCCCTACACTGTGTTATTTCCTCCAATAATCCCTGCTGTCTGTCCTGAATTAATCCATTTTATCCCTACACTGTGTTATTTCCTCCAATAATCTCTGCTGTCTGTCCTGAATTAATCCATTTTATCCCTACACTGTGTTATTTCCTCCAATAATCCCTGCTGTCTGTCCTGAATTAATCCATTTTATCCCTACACTGTGTTATTTCCTCCAATAATCCCTGCTGTCTGTCCTGAATTAATCCATTTTATCCCTACACTGTGTTATTTCCTCCAATATTCCCTGCTGTCTGTCCTGAATTAATCCATTTTATCCCTACACTGTGTTATTTCCTCCAATAATCCCTGCTGTCTGTCCTGAATTAATCCATTTTATCCCTACGCTGTGTTATTTCCTCCAATATTCCCTGCTGTCTGTCCTGAATTAATCCATTTTATCCCTGCACTGTGTTATTTCCTCCAATAATCCCTGCTGTCTGTCCTGAATTAATCCATTTTATCCCTACGCTGTGTTATTTCCTCCAATAATCCCTGCTGTCTGTCCTGAATTAATCCATTTTATCCCTACACTGTGTTATTCCCTCCAATATTCCCTGCTGTCTGTCCTGAATTAATCCATTTTATCCCTACGCTGTGTTATTTCCTCCAATATTCCCTGCTGTCTGTCCTGAATTAATCCATTTTATCCCTACACTGTGTTATTTCCTCCAATAATCCCTGTTTGTCCTGAATTAATCCATTTTATCCCTACACTGTGTTATTTCCTCCAATAATCCCTGCTGTCTGTCCTGAATTAATCCATTTTATCCCTACACTGTGTTATTTCCTCCAATAATCCCTGCTGTCTGTCCTGAATTAATCCATTTTATCCCTACACTGTGTTATTTCCTCCAATAATCCCTGCTGTCTGTCCTGAATTAATCCATTTTATCCCTACACTGTGTTATTTCCTCCAATAATCCCTGCTGTCTGTCCTGAATTAATCCATTTTATCCCTACACTGTGTTATTTCCTCCAATAATCCCTGCTGTCTGTCCTGAATTAATCCATTTTATCCCTACACTGTGTTATTTCCTCCAATAATCCCTGCTGTCTGTCCTGAATTAATCCATTTTATCCCTACACTGTGTTATTTCCTCCAATAATTCCTGCTGTCTGTCCTGAATTACCCAGTTTATCCATACACTGTGTTATTTCCTCCAATAATCCCTGCTGTCTGTCCTGAATTAATCCATTTTATCCCTACACTGTGTTATTTCCTCCAATAATCCCTGCTGTCTGTCCTGAATTAATTCATTTTATCCCTACACTGTGTTATTTCCTCCAATATTCCCTGCTGTCTGTCCTGAATTAATCCATTTTATCCCTACACTGTGTTATTTCCTCCAATATTCCCTGCTGTCTGTCCTGAATTAATCCATTTTATCCCTACAATGTGTTATTTCCTCCAATAATCCCTGCTGTCTGTCCTGAATTAATCAATTTTATCCCTACACAGTGTTATTTCCTCCAATATTCCCTGCTGTCTGTCCTGAATTATTCCATTTTATCCCTACACTGTGTTATTTCGTCCAATAATCCCTGCTGTCTGTCCTGAATTAATCCATTTTATCCCTACACTGTGTTATTCCCTCCAATATTCCCTGCTGTCTGTCCTGAATTAATCCATTTTATCCCTACACTGTGTTATTCCCTCCAATAATTCCTGCTGTCTGTCCTGAATTAATCCATTTTATCCCTACACTGTGTTATTCCCTCCAATATTCCCTGCTGTCTGTCCTGAATTAATCCATTTTATCCCTACACTGTGTTATTTCCTCCAATATTCCCTGCTGTCTGTCCTGAATTAATCCATTTTATCCCTACACTGTGTTATTCCCTCCAATATTCCCTGCTGTCTGTCCTGAATTAATCCATTTTATCCCTACACTGTGTTATTCCCTCCAATAATCCCTGCTGTCTGTCCTGAATTAATCCATTTTATCCCTACACTGTGTTATTCCCTCCAATAATCCCTGCTGTCTGTCCTGAATTAATCCATTTTATCCCTACACTGTGTTATTTCCTCCAATAATCCCTGCTGTCTGTCCTGAATTAATCCATTTTATCCCTACACTGTGTTATTCCCTCCAATATTCCCTGCTGTCTGTCCTGAATTAATCCATTTTATCCCTACACTGTGTTATTCCCTCCAATAATTCCTGCTGTCTGTCCTGAATTAATCCATTTTATCCCTACACTGTGTTATTCCCTCCAATATTCCCTGCTGTCTGTCCTGAATTAATCCATTTTATCCCTACACTGTGTTATTTCCTCCAATATTCCCTGCTGTCTGTCCTGAATTAATCCATTTTATCCCTACACTGTGTTATTCCCTCCAATATTCCCTGCTGTCTGTCCTGAATTAATCCATTTTATCCCTACACTGTGTTATTCCCTCCAATATTCCCTGCTGTCTGTCCTGAATTAATCCATTTTATCCCCACACTGTGTTATTTCCTCCAATATTCCCTGCTGTCTGTCCTGAATTAATCCATTTTATCCCTACACTGTGTTATTTCCTCCAATATTCCCTGCTATCTGTCCTGAATTAATCCATTTTATCCCTACACTGTGTTATTTCCTCCAATATTCCCTGCTGTCTGTCCTGAATTAATCCATTTTATCCCTACACTGTGTTATTCCCTCCAATATTCCCTGCTGTCTGTCCTGAATTAATCCATTTTATCCCTACACTGTGTTATTCCCTCCAATATTCCCTGCTGTCTGTCCTGAATTAATCCATTTTATCCCTGCACTGTGTTATTCCCTCCAATAATCCCTGCTGTCTGTCCTGAATTAATCCATTTTATCCCTACACTGTGTTATTCCCTCCAATATTCCCTGCTGTCTGTCCTGAATTAATCCATTTTATCCCTGCACTGTGTTATTCCCTCCAATAATCCCTGCTGTCTGTCCTGAATTAATCCATTTTATCCCTACACTGTGTTATTCCCTCCAATATTCCCTGCTGTCTGTCCTGAATTAATCCATTTTATCCCTACACTGTGTTATTCCCTCCAATATTCCCTGCTGTCTGTCCTGAATTAATCCATTTTATCCCTACACTGTGTTATTTCCTCCAATAATCCCTGCTGTCTGTCCTGAATTAATCCATTTTATCCCTACACTGTGTTATTCCCTCCAATAATCTCTGCTGTCTGTCCTGAATTAATCCATTTTATCCCTGCACTGTGTTATTCCCTCCAATAATCCCTGCTGTCTGTCCTGAATTAATCCATTTTATCCCTACACTGTGTTATTTCCTCCAATAATCCCTGCTGTCTGTCCTGAATTAATCCATTTTATCCCTACACTGTGTTATTTCCTCCAATAATCCCTGCTGTCTGTCCTGAATTAATCCATTTTATCCCTACACTGTGTTATTCCCTCCAATATTCCCTGCTGTCTGTCCTGAATTAATCCATTTTATCCCTACACTGTGTTATTCCCTCCAATATTCCCTGCTGTCTGTCCTGAATTAATCCATTTTATCCCTACACTGTGTTATTCCCTCCAATATTCCCTGCTGTCTGTCCTGAATTAATCCATTTTATCCCTACACTGTGTTATTCCCTCCAATATTCCCTGCTGTCTGTCCTGAATTAATCCATTTTATCCCTGCACTGTGTTATTCCCTCCAATAATCCCTGCTGTCTGTCCTGAATTAATCCATTTTATCCCTACACTGTGTTATTCCCTCCAATATTCCCTGCTGTCTGTCCTGAATTAATCCATTTTATCCCTACACTGTGTTATTCCCTCCAATAATCCCTGCTGTCTGTCCTGAATTAATCCATTTTATCCCTACACTGTGTTATTCCCTCCAATATTCCCTGCTGTCTGTCCTGAATTAATCCATTTTATCCCTACACTGTGTTATTTCCTCCAATAATCCCTGCTGTCTGTCCTGAATTAATCCATTTTATCCCTACACTGTGTTATTCCCTCCAATAATCCCTGCTGTCTGTCCTGAATTAATCCATTTTATCCCTACACTGTGTTATTCCCTCCAATATTCCCTGCTGTCTGTCCTGAATTAATCCATTTTATCCCTACACTGTGTTATTCCCTCCAATATTCCCTGCTGTCTGTCCTGAATTAATCCATTTTATCCCTACACTGTGTTATTCCCTCCAATATTCCCTGCTGTCTGTCCTGAATTAATCCATTTTATCCCTACACTGTGTTATTTCCTCCAATAATCCCTGCTGTCTGTCCTGAATTAATCCATTTTATCCCTACACTGTGTTATTCCCTCCAATAATCCCTGCTGTCTGTCCTGAATTAATCCATTTTATCCCTACACTGTGTTATTCCCTCCAATAATCCCTGCTGTCTGTCCTGAATTAATCCATTTTATCCCTACACTGTGTTATTCCCTCCAATAATCCCTGCTGTCTGTCCTGAATTAATCCATTTTATCCCTACACTGTGTTATTCCCTCCAATATTCCCTGCTGTCTGTCCTGAATTAATCCATTTTATCCCTACACTGTGTTATTCCCTCCAATAATCCCTGCTGTCTGTCCTGAATTAATCCATTTTATCCCTACACTGTGTTATTCCCTCCAATAATCCCTGCTGTCTGTCCTGAATTAATCCATTTTATCCCTACACTGTGTTATTCCCTCCAATAATCCCTGCTGTCTGTCCTGAATTAATCCATTTTATCCCTACACTGTGTTATTCCCTCCAATATTCCCTGCTGTCTGTCCTGAATTAATCCATTTTATCCCGACACTGTGTTATTTCCTCCAATAATCCCTGCTGTCTGTCCTGAATTAATCCATTTTATCCCTACACTGTGTTATTCCCTCCAATAATCCCTGCTGTCTGTCCTGAATTAATCCATTTTATCCCTACACTGTGTTATTCCCTCCAATATTCCCTGCTGTCTGTCCTGAATTAATCCATTTTATCCCGACACTGTGTTATTTCCTCCAATAATCCCTGCTGTCTGTCCTGAATTAATCCATTTTATCCCTACACTGTGTTATTCCCTCCAATAATCCCTGCTGTCTGTCCTGAATTAATCCATTTTATCCCTACACTGTGTTATTTCCTCCAATAATCCCTGCTGTCTGTCCTGAATTAATCCATTTTATCCCTACACTGTGTTATTCCCTCCAATAATCCCTGCTGTCTGTCCTGAATTAATCCATTTTATCCCTACACTGTGTTATTTCCTCCAATAATCCCTGCTGTCTGTCCTGAATTAATCCATTTTATCCCTACACTGTGTTATTCCCTCCAATATTCCCTGCTGTCTGTCCTGAATTAATCCATTTTATCCCTACACTGTGTTATTCCCTCCAATATTCCCTGCTGTCTGTCCTGAATTAATCCATTTTATCCCTACACTGTGTTATTCCCTCCAATAATCCCTGCTGTCTGTCCTGAATTAATCCATTTTATCCCTACACTGTGTTATTCCCTCCAATATTCCCTGCTGTCTGTCCTGAATTAATCCATTTTATCCCTACACTGTGTTATTCCCTCCAATAATCCCTGCTGTCTGTCCTGAATTAATCCATTTTATCCCTACACTGTGTTATTCCCTCCAATATTCCCTGCTGTCTGTCCTGAATTAATCCATTTTATCCCTACACTGTGTTATTTCCTCCAATATTCCCTGCTGTCTGTCCTGAATTAATCCATTTTATCCCTACACTGTGTTATTCCCTCCAATAATCCCTGCTGTCTGTCCTGAATTAATCCATTTTATCCCTACACTGTGTTATTCCCTCCAATATTCCCTCCTCTTTGTCCTTTATTAAAGTCCAGTTTTTTCCCTCGAGTTTGACATCAATCAGGTTTAAAATTGATGCAGAGTTTCAGCCAATGAGGGAGATCCGGGCTCAGCCCCGCCCACTCGGTGCCGCAAGTCCCGCCCCTCACCCACCCCCATTGGTTGGAGGACCAACCGCCCGCTCGGTCCTCCAGCCCCTCTCCGCTCTTCCTATTGGTCCGGAGCTCCCGTCAATCACCCGGGCAGTGTGAGCTGAGCATGCGCGGCGGGCGGGGAGTGAGGCCGAGATCGTGTCGGCAACAGGTGAGAGATGGGCGGGGGGAGCGGGTTAATAAACCCCGGGGGAGGGGGCGGGGGCTTCACAAACCCCGAGTGCGGCCCCGGGCCCGAATATCAAACAGTGAACATTCTCCTCTCTCTCTCTACACTCCGGGGGCTCCGGTTTAGATCAGACCCGAAACTCAACACACGGCCCGCGGCCTCCGAGCATGCGCAGTGTCAGCGTCAAACCTCGTGACTCATCGAATCAGGGAGCGTCTGTAAATGAAGGAGAAATGGTGATCGGTCAGGGAGCGTCTGTAAATGAAGGAGAAATGGTGATCGGTCAGGGGACGTCTGTAAATGCAGGAGAAATGGTGATCGGTCAGGGAGAGTCTGTAAATGAAGGAAAATGGTGATCGGTCAGGGAGCGTCTGTAAATGAAGTAGAAATGATGATCGGTCAGGGAGCGTCTGCAAATGAAGGAGAAATGGAGATCGGTCAGGGAGCTTCTGTAAATGAAGGAAAATGGTGATCGGTCAGGGAGTGTCTGTAAATGAAGGAGAAATGGTGATCGGTCAGGGAGCGTCTGTAAATGAATTAGAAATGTTGTTCGGTCAGGGAGCGTCTGTAAATGAAGGAGAAATGGTGATCTCTGTATCTTCAGTCATCCAGGGAGCTCGAGCTTTGGATGCTGTTCCTTTCCTCCTCGTGGGAATCTGTCTACTCTGTACCCAAACCAACTCCTCCTTGAAGGCCTCCCATTGTTCAATTACTGTTCTGCCTGCCAATTTTTGATTCCAATCCACACGGAGAAGATCCCTTTTTAACTCATGAAATTCGCCCTCATCCAGTTCAGAATTTTCACATTTGACTGTCCCCTGTCCTTTTCCATAACTGTTCTGAACCGAATGAGATTATGATCACTGCTGCCCCAATGAAACATGCTCCACCTGCCCCACTTCATTCTCCACACCGAGCCCACTGCTGTACTCACATTCACTCTCTCACACTGTCTCTCTCTCACTGTCTCTCTCTCTCACTGTCTCTCTCTCTCACTGTCTCTCTCTCTCACTGTCTCTCTCTCACACTCTCTCTCTCTCACACTCTCTCTCTCACACTCTCTCTCTCTCACACTCTCTCTCTCTCACACTCACTCTCTCACACTCTCTCTCTCTCACTCTCTCTCTCTCACTCTCTCTCTCACACTCTCTCTCTCACACTCTCTCTCTCACACTCACTCTCTCACACTCACTCTCTCACCCTTTCAATCACGGTTTAGGGCCACTGAAAGATGATGCGATGGGTTTGGATTTCAGCACAGGGAGGAGGGAGAGTGTGTGGGACAGGGGATTTTCAGCTTTGAGGAATGAGAGAGGAAATAATGTTCCATCGAAAGTAGAGTTATCTGATCTGAATTTCTATCCTGTACTTACAGTGATAACTTTTTTCAACTCCTTTTACAGGGGAGGATTTACAGAGGGAAACTCAAACCAAAGATCACGTCAAGATCTGACAGAGTCACTCGATTCATCAGGACCTGAATATCATCGGCCTTTGAATGTGGAAGGAGAAATGTTTGTCTGTTCTCTCCGTGGGAGAAGATTTCAAACATCAGTGTGAGTGGAAAAGCACCGAGACACACACACCCGAGTGAGAGTGTTCCAGTGCACTGACTGTGGAAAGAGCTTTAACCAGTTACACAGCCTGAAAAAACATCACACCATTCACAGCGGGGAGAAACCGTACACGTGTTCTGTGTGTGGACGAGGCTTCAACTGATCGTCCAACCTGGAGAGACACAAGGACACCCAGACCATGGAGAAACAGTGGAAATGTGGGGACTGTGGGAAGGGATTCAATTACCCTTCAGAGCTGGATACTCATCGACGCCGTCACACTGGGGAGAGGCCGTTCACCTGCTCCATGTGTGGGAAGGGATTCACTCAGTCATCCGGCCTCCTGACACACCAGCGAGTTCACACTGATGAGAGACCTTTTAAATGTTCTGACTGTGAGAAGAGGTTTAAATGCAAAAGGAATCTGCTGGAACACCAACGCACTCACACTGGGGAGAGGCCGTTCACCTGCTCCGTGTGTGGGAAGGGATTCACTCAGTCATCCAACCTGCTGACACACCAGCGAGTTCACACTGATGAGAGACCTTTTAAATGTTCTGACTGTGAGAAGAGCTTTAAAAGCAAAATTGAACTGCTGAAACACCAACGCACTCACACTGGGGAGAGGCCGTTCACCTGCTCCGTGTGTGGGAAGGGATTCACTCGGTCATCACACTTTCTGTCACACCAGCGAGTTCACACTGGGAAGAGGCCGTTCACTTGCTCAGTGTGTGGGAAGGGATTCGGTCATTCATCCACCTTGCTGACACACCAGCGAGTTCACAATGGGGAGAGGCCGTTCTCCTGCTCCATGTGTGGGAAGGGATTCACTCAGTCATCCAACCTGCTGACACACCAGCGAGTTCACACTGATGAGAGACCTTTTAAATGTTCTGACTGTGAGAAGAGGTTTAAAAGCAAAATTGAACTGCTGAAACACCAACGCACTCACACTGGGGAGAGGCCGTTCACCTGCTCCGTGTGTGGGAAGGGATTCACTCAGTCATCACACTTTCGGTCACACCAGCGAGTTCACACTGGGGAGAGGCCGTTCACCTGCTCCGTGTGTGGGAAGGGATTCGCTCATTCATCGGCCCTGCTGACACACCAGCGACTTCACACTGATGAGACACCTTTTAAATGTTCTGACTGTGAGAAGAGGTATAAAAGCAAATTTAATCTGCTGACACACCAACGCACTCACACTGGGGAGAGGCCGTTCACCTGCTCAGTGTGTGGGAAGGGATTCACTTGGGCATCCAACCTGCTGAAACACCAGCGAGTTCACACTGAGAGACCTTTAAATGTTCTGAATGTGGGAAGAGATTTAAAATCAGAAACGAACTGCTGAGACATCGACGCACTCACACTGGGGAGAGACTGTTCACCTGCTCCGTGTGTGGGAAGAGATTCACTCGATCATCCCACCTTCTGAAACATTAACTTGTTCACACTATTGAGTGACCTTTTAATGCAGTGACTGTGAGAAGAGCTTAAAAGCAGAAATGAACTGCTGACACATCAACGCATGCCCATTGGTTGAGAGACTGTTCACCTGCTCCGTGTGTGGGAAGGGATTCACTCAGTCATCACACGTGCTGAGACACCAGCGAGTTCACGAAATGAGCAGGTCCAACGAGCCGGTCTGTAACACAGGCCAATGACTCAGTGCAGCTCGTTACCCAGTCACTGGGCTCCGTTATAGCCTCTCCTGTCAGTAACACACAAAGAGAAATTGTAAATCTGAAACAGAAAGAGATAATGTATAACACTTCATATCAACCACCAGTTTTTCCCTCTTTCCGGCTTTTAAAACAATCTGTTTCACAGTTTGTCAAACCCGAAACAGCCTCTGGGATTTGCTGATCGAGAATTTCAGTGGAAATTGGGAACGTCACTAAGTATCGTAACAAATATCCCCGCTGAGGTTTCGGGATTGTTACTGGTTTGTTCATATCAGTGAGTGACCAATTTTAAACAAGGTGACGGTCTAAACCTAAGGTAAGAGCCTGGGATAGAAAAGAGATTCTTCAATGTATCAAGTTAAATTACACTGATTCCACCAACACTGGACATCACATCCCTCAAACATTGTTACCTGTTACTGTATAAAACTGGTGAGGGTGGAAATGGGAAATAACTGAAAAAAACTTCATTGTATCAAAGTTAATTCTGATCATTATTATTACACAAACATTCTACAGCCGGTCCCTTAAAAAGGACCCAATATCAAACCAGTCCCCAGTCCTTGGGCCTGTGCCTATGTTGTGATTTGCACCCGCTTCTGACTGACTTGGTATCAGACGCACTCCCGTCAACAGTAAACGGATGGAGCCGGATCCATAAGAGAAAAGTGAGGACCGACCTCCGCGGTTCTCCCAGAGTGCGGGAGGCGGAGTAACAGCAGCAGACAGAGAGATCTCTCTAAACCAGCCGCTGCCGCCGGAGAGAAGCGAGTCCCGTTCCGAGCCGTGTCTGTCAGGCGCCCGCTGACCCTCTCTTCACTGAAGGGGACCGATTCAGCACCAACTCACACACCCACCATTGGATCATTGAATCACCTTCAACACCTGAATTACATCACCACTTAATCCTCTATACACGAGGAAATACAAACCTTGTCCACGCAACTTGCCCTCATAATGTCACCATTTTAGCCCCGGTATCATTCTGGTCTTTCTGCGCTGCACCTCCTGCAAGGCCAATATATCCTTCCTGAGGTCTGGTGCCCAGGACTGAATGCCGTGCTCTAAATGTGGCCTCAACAGAGTTTATAGAATTCTAACATAACTTCCACCCTTTTGATTTCCAGTTCCCTTGAGATAAAGGCCGACATTCCATTAGCCATTTTAATTATTTTTTGCACCTGTCTGCCAACTCTTCCTGATTT
This sequence comes from Heptranchias perlo, assembly GCF_035084215.1. Classification (NCBI taxonomy): domain Eukaryota; kingdom Metazoa; phylum Chordata; class Chondrichthyes; order Hexanchiformes; family Hexanchidae; genus Heptranchias; species Heptranchias perlo. Next base: position 123,578 of record NW_027139458.1, read on the forward strand.
CCCGAAGTATCTCTGCTCACCCACAGTTCCTGGCTTCTCACCATTTTGAAAATACTCTGATTTATCTTGCTTCGGGCCAAAGTGGATGGCCTCACACTTCCCCAGATTGAAACTTTGAACAGTCTGGGGCTCTTTTGTAGAGAAAAGAGAAGGCTGAGGGTGACCTGATACAGGACTTTAAGATTATGCAAGGGTTTGATCGGTCAGATGCAGATAAGGTGTTTGTACTTTTGGGAGTGGGGACGTCAGAACTTCGGACCATGAATATAATAGTCATCAATAAATCCAATCTGGCATTCAAGAGAAACATATTTATCCAGAGAGGCGTTAGAATGTGCAGCTCGCTCCCACAAGGAGTAGTTAAGACGAATCGCATGGATGCATTTACAGGGAAGTGAGATAAACACATGGAGGAGAAAGGAATATTCGGGTTTGCTCATAGGGTTAGATGAAGAGGGGTTGGAGGAGGCTCGTCTGCAGCATAAACACCGGTATAGTCTAGTTGGGCCGAATTGCCTGTTTCTGTGATGTACATTCTATGTAATTCTATGTAAGCTCCATCTGACACAGTTTTACCAACTCACTGAATCTATCAATTTCCCTTTGTAACTTTATGCTCCCATCTACACTACTCACTGTGCCACCAAACTTGGTGTCGTCGACAAACCTGGATATACCGCTCTCTATTCCTTTATCTGCCTCAATTATACAGATCCCTGGGGGACACCACTAATCACATCCTGTCAATTTGAGTACATACCCATTAACCCTACTCTCTGTCTCCTACCTCCAAACCAACTCCCTCCCCATGTCAATGGGTTGCTATAAATTCCACATGTTCTCATTTCTGTTAACAGTCTCTGATGCTAAACCTTAACGAATGCCTCTGGAAGTCAATATACACATAACCCCCATCGACACTCCATCATTTACCACGTTAGTTACATCTTCAAAACGTTCAACTAGTTTCGTTAGACTTGACTTACACTTTACAAATCCATGCTGACTCTCTCTGATCAATTCATGTTTATCCAAGTGCTCAGTCACTCTTCCCTAATAACAGATTCTGGTAACTTCCCCACAACAGACGTCAGACGAATCGGTCTATAATTTCCTGCTTTATCTCTCCTACCCTTCCTATATAATGGAATGACATTTGAAATTTTTCAATCCATGAAACAATTCCTGAATCAAGAGAGTTTTGAACGATCATGACTAAAGCATGTACAATTTCCTCACCTATTCCCCTTAGTCCCCTGGGATGGTCACCATCAGGTCCTGGAGATTTGTCTATCTTTCGTCTAATTGTTTTCTCCAATACCATTATTTTACTTACACTGAATCCCCTTGATTTATTTTCAGTTTTCCTCGTGTCTCTGGTACATTATCCTCATGCTTTTCTGTGAGTGTCAAAAAAGTCTGCCATTTCCTGATTTTCAATTACAATATCACCACCATCTGCCTTTAAGGGGCCCACATTACTCTTTGTCACCCTTCTTTCTCATAATATACGTGTAAAAACCTTGAAAGTTGTCCTTAATTTCACTCACAAGTTTTTCTCGTTTTCCCTCTTTGCACCTTTTACGTTTTTTTCGTTTCAGCACCACAATAAACAACACTTCACTGTGAAATTTGCTTAATTAGTTCTTCAGTGTCAGAGCGAGAATTGTCCATCCCCAATTTATTTCAAGTAACAAACACAAGCACAAATATTCATTCGTCTATCAAAGCACTGATGGACACAGAAAGATAAACACAGCTTGAAACGCAGTCAGTATCGGGATTCACAGGGAAACGGGCAAGTGAAATAGACAAAGATCAAACAGTCTGAACCCACAACAGAATGTGACGTGTAGCTGATAGATATTAATGAGAGGAGGTGGGAAACAGTATCATGAATGGGCACCGTGGCTTAGTTGGTTAAAGCACCTGTCTAGTAAACAGAAGATCCTGGGTTCAACTCCCAGCGGTGCCTTTGTGTAATTCATGGTGTTTAGTGAATTTGAGAAGCACACAGTGCTGTGTTTTGTTCAGGATCCAACACGGAACTGATCAGGAGGTCTCTTCAAAAATGCCTTTTCATTATACAGACAGCCCTCTCATAGAATGTGTCCGTGACACGTTCTTGTTTCTGGGCTCGTTGAGGTCGGGGTATAATTCTCGATTCGAGGTTCATACCCTGGAGAAGCCCTAATTTAGACCTGGACTTTTGATCCTTGAACTGCGGTTCAAACTTTTGCAAAGAGGGAAAAGAAGTCCCCAAATCGCTCCACCTGAATCTCACGCAGTCTCGGAAGAAGTTCAGGTCAAACAATCAGGAATTTAAAGGCACCTCAATGACCTGCACTTTCATTGAACGAGCTTTGCTTCCAATTGCATTCGACCTTGAAACCGCTCTGGTCTTTCATCTCACTGAAGCAGAGTGTGGCCGCTCTGTATCTGTGAGCATGTCAGTGACGAGGTTAGCTCTGATATTGGTCGCTTTCAATTTTTAAGATCTCGCCAAGCTCAGGGAAAAGAAACCACGAATCGAATTGTCCCTGTAAGTGATGAATTGAAGGGATTGGTGCTCCAAGCAGATCTGGAAAATGCGCAGTGCGGTCGCTCAGGAATTCCAAATCCACCCTCTCACCACTCGGCGATCATATTAACTGAGCTTTACTCTGGCCCAGTGTCACCGCGCTGAAATCGAGTATTTCTCCGGCACGTTTCTCTTAACTTCACAGTTGCTGGTTTAAGAGTGAAGACCGGCTCGTTGGATTTTCACTCCTGCAAGTTTCAACCATTCATTTTGCAAAAGTGAACTGATAGTAGACAGCTGTTATATGGGCTCCTGCAGTCTCAAGGTTTTGCTCATGGAATTACACATTTAGCGTAGGGCTTTTCCGCTTGTCTCGGTGGCGCAAAAGTTTGATGATTCGAGTCCTTATTATATTTTTCCTCAGGATTCATCGCCTCAAAGTTCCAGGGTTTCAATGTGTGTTTTGTCTGCAAGAAAATGTACCGTGATCATTGCCGGCTGAGCAGAGCTGATATTCCACCATTTACCCTGCGGTCGGAAATCAGGCACATGAATCATATAAAGGAATGGAACATTGGCTTCAGGGAAATCACAATTCATCTTGACAGACAAACCCCCGAAAGGCCCGAAGGGAGGTCACACTCGCAGTAGGAGAGCTGGTTTACTGTGACAGAGAGATTTCTGCAGTGAGTGAGACCAGACTGTTTCTATTTTCAGAGGATAAATGTCACACCCTTTATTTTGGAAAAGCAAAACGGTGGGGATTTTTATCACAGCCCGATGCCTTTCGTGTTGGATCAGATGTTTCCCGTTGCGTTACTTTCATCTTCATCGGAGAACCGGTTCGGGCGTTCCTGTGATAAACGGCGACAATTGCCTGTTAATGTTAAATTTAACAACGGCTGCACTGAGTTTTTAATCCCACTCTTAAGATGCAGTCTGTAAAATGATGAAATTTCATCACATGCAAAGCACAAAAATCTTATTAAAGTTTTGACTGTCTCTCGGTAACCACGTCAGTATCTCCTTCAGTCTGAAAGAGAACGTTATCGGTTGATTAATGGTGATTAAAACAGTCATTCAACTACAAACAGGGTTTAATTAGCTTCATGTAATTATTTATTAAGTTCATAACTCGTGTTAAAGTTAATTCCCTGATTGGGAATGGAACCACTCGGTGGTGGGAGCACTGAATTTTCTCCGACAGGATTGCGCACGGGACACCTTGGGACACTGATTCTCTGATAGTTTACTGGGTAAAGGCCCTGATCCCTGGTCTGTGCTGATTCTCTGATAGTTTACTGGGTAAAGGCCCTGATCCCTGGTCTGTGCTGACTCTCTGATAGTTTACTGGGTAAAGGCCCTGATCCCTGGTCTGTGCTGACTCTCTGATAGTTTACTGGGTAAAGGCCCTGATCCCTGGTCTGTGCTGATTCTCTGATCGTTTACTGGGTAAAGGCCCTGATCCCTGGTCTGTGCTGATTCTCTGATGGTTTGGTGGGATTCATTCTGTATCTCTCAGTCTCTGGTACTGTGTGTGAGTGTGGGATTCATTCTGTATCTCAATCTCTGGTACTGTGTGTGAATGTGGGATTCATTCTGTATCTGTCATTCTCTGGTACAGTGTGCGAGTGTGGGATTCATTCTGTATCTGTCACTCACTGATACAGTATGTGAGTGTGGGATTCATTCTGTATCTGTCACTCACTGATACAGTATGTGCGTGTGGGATTCATTCTTTATCTGTCATTCTCTGGTACTGTGTGAGAGTGTGGGATTCATTCTGTATCTCTCAATCTCTGGTACAGTGTGCGAGTGTGGGATTCATTCTGTATCTCTCAAACTCTGGTACTGTGTGTCAGTGTGGGATTCATTCTGTATCTGTCAGTCTCTGATACTGTGTGTGAACTTGGGATTGATTCTCTATCTTGTCAGCTGTGTGTGTGAGAGTTTGTGATTCATTCTTTATATGCAGTCTCTCATACTGTGTGTTAGTGTGGGATTCTTTTGGTATCTGTCAGTCTCTGTTTCTCCATGTGAGTGTGGGACTCATTCTGTATATACAGTCCCCAGTACTGTATGTGGGAGTTGAATTCATCCTAAATATGCAGTTACTCATACTGCATGTTAGTGTGGGATTCATACTGTACCTATCAGTCCCTGGTACTTGATGAGAGTGTGGGATTAACTCTGTGTCTGTCAGTCTCTAGTACTGTATGTGAGTTTGGGATTCCTTCTGTATCTGTGAGTGTTGGATTCATTCTGTGTCTGTGTGTCTCTGGTACTGTATCTGAATATGAGTTTCATTCTGTATCTGTACGTAATTATTCTCTCATTACATTATTGCGTTCAATACTTTAGCTTTAATATCTTAATGTTTGAAGAGTTTTACTCCTAATTTAATTGGTAAATATGGACACACTTTAGGATTTAATGTTGGAGGTTTTAATCAGATAATTTGTGTGCTTTTTGGACTACTATTAAATCTGTATCTCTGTGAGTACTATTGTGGATGATAATGAATCTTTCAAACGGATAAGGGAACATTTTTGAATTGGTTTGTAATGTGTAGATCAGTCTGTAGAAATGGAATTGATACTGTATCTTTCAGTCTAATATTGTATGAGATTTTTGGACTGGTATATAATGTGTATCTCAGTCTGCACTAATAGAATTGATACTCTATCTTTAAATTTCATTCAACGAGTGCATTCTGAACAGGTATCTAATTTGTTTCTCAGGTTTACTATCTTTCAGTATTTCTCAATCGATACTGTACGTGAGGTTTGGATTTGTTTGCAATTTGTAGCAAATGGTTCACTTTTCGAATGGATATTTCATGTATTAAAGTCATGTGTGAAAGAGTTCTGGGATAGTATTCAATTGGAATCTCGGGTACATTATTGGGATTCATTCTGTCCCTTTCAATCGGGTACCATGTGTGATTTCTCTCTGGTATTTAATTCGTAGCTATGTTGCCCTGTTGTGAGATTGACACAGTGCCTTTCAATCTGAGAGTGTGATTTTGGACTGGGATTTTTGTATCTTCCTGTCAGCGGGACTGAGTTCGGGGCAAATGGAACAGTGTCTGCCTCACCCGCTCTGTTTGAATGTTGGATTGAAATTGTGTCTCTGGAACTTGGGATCAGTGTGGGACTGAGTACTTCTACTGTCTGAGACTGTGGAACTGATGACCTGTCTGTGTCTCTGTGCTCTGTGGGTGATAATGTACCTCCTGTGTGTGAGAAGGAGCTGGCTGCACTCCTCCTTGTGCCTCGGGTGGAGGAAACATCACATTCATTCTGGATCATTCAAGGATTCGCCTGTGGAAAGAAAATGATCTCTTGTAACTCAAGAAACGGTGAGGATGAAAATGGAAAAGTGATCAGTTTAATATCTCTGCTAATGATCATTTTGAATATCCACAAATGAAAACCAGTGATACAAACAGTGTCAGTGTCTGACTCCACTGCAGCACTCAGCTTCTGCACACCAGGTGTGTTGGGCTGTTTTACAACAATTTATTGACATCCAGACACAACCCAACCCCTGCACTGATCCATGAATGGGACTACCCGATGGGGCAGGGACCTTTGTCCAGGTCAGGTTTCTAATCCCCTCTCCCATGGGACTAACCGTTCAACCGAAAATAAACAGCCGCTGTTTAAATTGTGTCCTTCACACTTCTCACCTGATGCCTGCAATAGATGCTCTTTGTATAACTCCCCACTTCCTTACTGTCCGGCTCTGTTTCCACTCTTCACTGTCCAATAACAATAAACAGGGTGAGACTGGAACTAAACCAGGACCATTCACTCCTGGTTTGGGGAGTGAAAGCAGCAATGGTTTTAATAGCAGGTTCTTCCCATTCTCTCTCCCTTCCCCTGGACACACCCTGTCCACACCCAGCCCGAGAATGACCTCTCCCTTCCCCCCTCTCACTCCATGTTCCGGGACCAGTTCCTGATCCACTCCGCCTCTTACAAACAGCCCCCGGACTCCCCCTGCCCTTCCCCCGGACTCAATGCCGATCTCTGAGCCCATCTGCGGACACGGTCCCGGAGCGATGAGCTGCTGTAACGAGGCTGCTCTTTGCTCCCTTCCCCCGGGGGCCGTGATCTCTCCATTCCCGCCTGTCTGAGCAAAGGAAGTGGGTCTGGGGGAAAGGTCAGAGGGAATGGGCTCCGCAGGCAGTGCAGGAACAGGCACCAGAATGGGAAACAGATGGGATTCCACCAGTGCCTAACGCTGGAATCCAGACTGACTTTACAATCTCCAACTATTAAACTCGAGGTTTCCATCCCTGCTGTTTCTCTCGGGCTCTTTTGATGGGAAAGAGTCTTTCAGAGATAAAGTGGGCGGCTGTGGAATGAGCCAATGGGTTCTGTTCATTCTTGGCTCCCTTACTGATAAAGTGACGTTTGACTCCGAAACTGGAGGGAGGATTCCTCAAACCAATCCTGGAGAAACGGGGGAGGAAAGTGGGAGTCGGTGTATTTGCTGGGACCGTGTAGGATTAATATCAGGCAGCAACAGTCCCAGTTTATTTCAATCGGAGTGAAACTCTCGGTCACTGAGAGTAATACAGAACGGCCCTGAGCTGCAAGATTGTAGAGGGGACAACAGGCAAGAGAGAGTTAAATGTGTGACACTGTCCCTGAGAGTGGGATTAATAATGTGTCTGTCTCTGAAATAATATCAGTGAGGGATGAGACTGCATCTTCTGTCACTCCACCTTGGAATAGAAATTGGAATGAAATATTTTCCAATTTGTTACTCTGTGTAAACGGGACATTACAGGTCAGTTTCTCTCTCTCTCTTTACTGTTATTGAGCTTGAGACAGACACACTGATAGGAAGCGTAAGGCTGATACTGTGCCTGTCTGTGTCTCTCTCTGGCGCTGTACATGAAGGTGGGATACTATTTGTTGAGTGTGAAACGGACATACTGATGGGAAGTGTGAGACTGATACTGTTTCTGTGTGCGTGTCTCTGTCTGTCTGTTTATCTGTCTTTCTCTCTCTCTAGCACTGTAAATGAAAGCGGGATACTGTTACTGAGCGTAATATGGACACCCTGTTGGAAGGTAAAGACTGATTCTGTGTCTGTGAACAGACCTCCGGTGCAGTTGGTGAGACGGTCACTGTCCCTTCTATTATGTATGAGACGGATTAACGGTGCATTTATCAGTCTCCAGTCCAGTATGCAAAGGAGGAGAGAAACAGCCTGTAACTGTCTGACACTGGACTGTCTGTGAGAGTTGAATTTATTCAGTAACGAGCCGTCTCTGGGTGTTGAGAATGGGACGGATAGGACACCAGTTAATATTGTCTGTCAGTCAGTTTAGGAGGAGAGAGAAACACAGAGAGAATGGAGGAGCCCAGAGCGGATAATTTGTAATATCGTCTTAACCGAACATATTTCACTGTGCGAACAATATAATCATGTAAAACCAGATGTGGATTATCACAGTCACAGCTGTGATTGACTCCTGCCCCTGAATCTGGGGAGCGCCGGCCTCTGAGTGTTTAACAGTTACTGAGCGGGGAAACTACAACTTACCCCCGAGAATCCGCAGCACAGGCCGAGCGGGGAGGAAAGCCTGTCCCGGGAATGGTCAATCTGGCGAGCAGTTTGTCCTGTGAATGTGAAGATGTGAAGATTGGGTCAGAGAGAGTGTGTTAAAGGGGCGGGCGGGTTAGATTAACGTCACTGTGTTTGTGTGGCCGGTCTCATCGCCGGATTTCCAAGTCCATTTTGAGTAAAATAATAAAAAATCCCTGTCAAAGGATCGACCTCCTCCCCTGCCGAGCTCCGAAATGGAAATTTAAGGTAAAGTTTTCGTAAAATTCAAGATTTCAGCCGAAAAACGGAGATCATGTCAGCGATCGGGTGAGAGAGCGCGATCAGTGCAGCAATGAAACGGGTTAAAATCGAAACTGGTGCTTTCAATTCCGGTGAAAGTTTTTCGACAGCAAACATTCCGGTGTTAGAGATGGGAAGGGGCTAGTCTGGGAATCTGGAGTGCCCGATTTTAATTGGAATCGGGGAGATTAAGAGGAGAGAGAAACACAGAGAGGCTGGAGGGGCCGGGAGCTGACAGCAGGGTGTCTCCGCCCAGTCCGCTCTGGGCCTTTAAGTTGCTCTGTGCCGCCGCCTCTCGTTTCATTTCTGACCCAGCTCTGACTGTCAGAGAGATTTTCCACAGAGTCCCGGAGATGACAGATACTGCAGCCGCCGAAACGGCTCCTCCCGCCGCCGCCGCTCAAACCAATGCTCCGAAGAAGAAGAAAGCGGTTCACCGACCCAGGACAGCCCGGTCCCAAATTGAGCGAACAGATCCTCAAGATTGTGGCGGATTGCAAGGATCGCAAGGGGATCTCCCTGGCCGCGATAAAGAAGGTTCTGGCGACCAAAGGCCTGGATGGGGAGAAGCTCCGGTCCCAGATCAAATTAAGTATCAAGAGAAATGTGGAAAAAGGCTCCCTGGTGCAGATCAAGGGCACGGGCGCCTCGGGCTCCTTCAGAGTCGCTAAGAAGGAAACCCAGGCAAAAGTGGGAAAGAAGGTGAAGAAACAAGGAACCAAGAAATCTCCCGGAAAGAAACCGGCGGCAACGAAAACAGCCGCCAAGAAATTAACGGCAAAGAAAGCAGCGGCCAAGAAATCTCCCGGAAAGAAACCAGCCGCCAAGAAATCTCCCGGAAAGAAACCAGCCGCCAAGAAAAAGGCGGCGAAATCCCCAATTAAGAAGAAAGCGGCGGCGAAGAAGCCCAAGACCCCCAAGCCGGTGAAGGCGAAGGCGAAGAAGGGAGAAAAACCGAGGGCCAAGCCCAAGCCGAGGTCAGCAAAGCCCAAGAAAGCAGCGGGCAAAAAGAAGTGAAAAATCAAGTGCAACTTGTGACCATCTGAAGCCAACGGCTCTTCTCAGAGCCACCCAGGTCTCTCAGAAAAGAGCTGATCCCGGAATCAGATGATTCCTGTCCCGGGGCCGGGCTCAGGTTTCAGATAGAAATCATTTCCAATAAACCCAGGGTCCTGGTGACTCGCTGACATTCGCTGCCCCAGCCCCCACTCCCACTGTCTGGAATAAAATGGAGAGAATGGGATGTCCGGGCCGGGCCTCACTGGAACTGGCGGGTGTTCGGCTCCAGTCCCAGTTCATTGTTTTCACAGATTCAGGGCGAGAGTCGGTGACAGGGGAAAACTGGCGGAGATCCGCCGCAATCACAATTCAAACCCCAACACATGAGATTCTTCAAATCAGCGGGAATAAAGTGTTTGTAAACTGCTGAACCCGTCTGGGAGGGGATGTGTGGGGAGATCGAATCGGGTCTGGGACTGAAATGGGAGGAGGCGGGTGGACTTGTTACAGAAGGGACTGTATTTCGGCAGGAATATTACTGACTATTAATTGTAACGGGGCTTATTTAAAGGCTCCGTGTTTCTGGGAATCCTTGAATATGAAGCCCGAGTCTGTAAGGGTTTGTGCGGACCGCTGTGTTTCGGTTCAATTATCGAGAAACGGTTTGAAATTGGCGGGAGGAGAAAGCTGGAGGTGGAGCGGGAAGATCAGAGGCCGCTCTCCGCTCTGTCCGTCACTCTGACTCTCTCCTCCCCTCTCTGTCCATCACTCTGACTCTCTCCTCCCCTCTCTGTTTAATATCTCACTCTCTCTCCTCCACTCCCTGTTTAATATCTCACTCTCTCTCCTCCCCTCCCTGTTTAATATCTCACTCTCTCTCCTCCCCTCCCTGTTTAATATCTCACTCTGTCTCCTCCCCTCTCTGTTTAATATCTCACTCTCTCTCCTCCCCTCTCTGTTTAATATCTCACTCTCTCTCCTCCCCTCCCTGTTTAATATCTCACTCTGTCTCCTCCCCTCTCTGTTTAATATCTCACTCTCTCTCCTCCCCTCTCTGTTCAATATCTCACTCTCTCTCCTCCCCTCTCTGTTCAATATCTCACTCTGTCTCCTCCCCTCTCTGTTTAATATCTCACTCTCTCTCCTCCCCTCTCTGTTCAATATCTCACTCTCTCTCCTCCCCTCTCTGTTTAATATCTCACTCTCTCTCCTCCCCTCTCTGTTTAATATCTCACTCTCTCTCCTCCCCTCTCTGTTTAATATCTCACTCTCTCTCCTCCACTCCCTGTTTAATATCTCACTCTCTCTCCTCCCCTCCCTGTTTAATATCTCACTCTCTCTCCTCCCCTCTCTGTTTAATATCTCACTCTCTCTCCTCCCCTCTCTGTTTAATATCTCACTCTCTCTCCTCCCCTCCCTGTTTAATATCTCACTCTCTCTCCTCCCCTCTCTGTTTAATATCTCACTCTCTCTCCTCCCCTCTCTGTTTAATATCTCACTCTCTCTCCTCCCTTCTCTGTTTAATATCTCACTCTGTCTCCTCCCCTCCCTGTTTAATATCTCACTCTGTCTCCTCCCCTCTCTGTTCAATACCTCACTCTCTCTCCTCCCCTCTCTGTTTAATATCTCACTCTCTCTCCTCCCCTCTCTGTTTAATATCTCACTGTCTCTCCTCCACTCTCTGTTTAATATCTCACTCTCTCTCCTCCCTTCTCTGTTTAATATCTCACTCTCTCTCCTCCCCTCCCTGTTTAATATCTCACTCTGTCTCCTCCCCTCCCTGTTTAATATCTCACTCTCTCTCCTCCCTTCTCTGTTTAATATCTCACTCTCTCTCCTCCCCTCCCTGTTTAATATCTCACTCTGTCTCCTCCCCTCTCTGTTCAATATCTCACTCTCTCTCCTCCCTTCTCTGTTTAATATCTCACTCTGTCTCCTCCCCTCCCTGTTTAATATCTCACTCTCTCTCCTCCCCTCTCTGTTTAATATCTCACTCTCTCTCCTCCCCTCTCTGTTTAATATCTCACTCTCTCTCCTCCCCTCTCTGTTCAATATCTCACTCTCTCTCCTCCCCTCTCTGTTCAATATCTCACTCTCTCTCCTCCCCTCTCTGTTCAATATCTCACTCTCTCTCCTCCACTCTCTGTTCAATATCTCACTCTCTCTCCTCCCCTCAATCTTTCATCCTGTGCATGTTACAGACAGGTCAGGCTGCATAAAAAGTGAACCAGCATAAGTTCGTTATTCATTCAGCAGCGATCTGAGTGAAGAATCATCATGTCTGGCCGAGGTAAAGGAGGCAAAGGACTGGGCAAAGGTGGAGCCAAGCGGCACCGGAAAGTGCTCCGTGATAACATCCAGGGGATCACCAAACCAGCCATCCGCCGCCTGGCTCGCCGTGGCGGTGTCAAGCGGATCTCGGGTCTGATCTACGAGGAAACCCGCGGGGTGCTGAAGGTTTTCCTGGAGAATGTGATCAGGGACGCGGTCACCTACACTGAACACGCCAAGCGCAAGACGGTCACTGCCATGGATGTGGTGTACGCTCTGAAACGGCAGGGCCGCACTCTCTATGGATTCGGCGGCTGAACAACTCGACCCTTTCTGAGCCGCCCACCGCCTCACAGAGAGAGCACTGACCTGGGAACGGGGAGAGGAAAGATCTAGGAGTGGGGAAGCAGTTTCCGATATTTAATTAGTATGGGGAGAGTCCCCAACACTCGGTACAGGGAGATCAGGAACAACGGCCGGGGTTCTCGGCCATCCCGAGAGAAGGAGCGGAATTCCCGGTTTCACGGTATAAATGAACAGGCGGGGATACAGAATCTTTCCCCAGACATTACATCCTCCGCTCAGAGTAAAATCCCTCCTCACTCCCTCTCCCGCTGTGTCCTCTCTGCTCGCTCTTTATTTCCTGCCCTCATTCAATGATCAGTTCGATGTGAAGTTTGTGTTTGAGGAGCGGTTCAACGGGCCGGAACTGGCGGGATTTTTGAAATTGAAGCTGGACTTTACAGACAGATCAGAGAATGAAGCGGAATGTGAAACAGCCTGAGATCTGAGCTGAGGAGTGGGAAATAATGGAGATTATAAAGAGAGAGATTCTTAAATTGCTGGAGGGAAATGAGATTTTCTTCAAACTGTTTTTTGATGCTCTGAAATTGGCGGGCTTTTTGAAATTGAAGATTAATTTCAGCTCAGCCAATTGGGGCCCAAAACCTCCCGCCGGGTCGGTCTGACTGTCAGAGCTCGGTTCAAACCTGCCCATCAAATTCCCGGACTGGTCCCTCCCTGACTGGGGGTGAGACTGCAGCCATTCACAGGCCAGGGCTGGTCCCTCACAGACACTTTAAAAGGCGGCCCCAGAGCGCGCCCTTCCTATTAACAGTCTCTGTGTCTCAGGTTGTGCTGAGATCTGTTCAGAAAATGGCCAGGACCAAGCAGACAGCGCGTAAATCGACCGGAGGGAAAGCTCCTCGCAAACAGTTGGCGACCAAAGCGGCCCGGAAGAGCGCTCCAGCCACGGGCGGAGTGAAGAAGCCTCATCGCTCCAGAGCCGGCACTGTGGCTCTGAGGGAGATCCGCCGCTACCAGAAATCCACCGAGCTGCTCATCCGTGAACTGCCCTTCCAGCGCCTGGTGCGAGAGGTCGCTCAGGACTTCAAGACAGACCTGCGCTTCCAGAGCTCGGCCGTCATGGCCCTGCAGGAGGCCAGCGAGGCTTACCTGGTGGGGCTGTTTGAGGACACCAACCTGTGCGCCATCCACGCCAAGCGAGTCACCATCATGCCCAAAGACACCCAGCTGGCCCGCCGCATCCGCGGGGAGCGCGCCTCAACCCGACCCGGCTTCAGCACCGAGAGCAACAAAGGCTCTTTTCAGAGCCACCAAATGGGCGGTGGAAAGAGCTCTGATCTCCTGGGTTGAAATGGTGGGACAGTGTCGATGAAAAATTTACTTAAACGGGAAGTTCATGAAGGGAGGGAGCGGATGGCAGGCGGGGCACGACTGGTATTTATAAACTATCCATATCATAGGCCGTTATAACACCAGAGAGAGTTCGGAGTCGAGCTGATCTGTGAAGTTTCGGGCAGGTACAGTAACAGTTAAATATCCACAAAGACCAGACCCAGACAGACAAGGGGGACAATTCCAGACTCACCAAGAGCAGGAATTTGAAACGGACACAGTTTAATTTCCACACATCACACCCAGGATTGGAGGGAGGTGAATTCCACTCATACTGCGCAGACTGAGTCCCATCATCACATCCAGTGCCACGTTTAGACACGGAAAGTTCTGGAAACAGGTCCAGAAAGGTCTGATTTCGATCCTACTCTTTCACATCAGGTGTCTCCACCCCCAGTGTCAATCTAACTCGGACATATGGACAGGGAGAGGCTCGTGAACTTGGCAAAGTCCAAGAGATGTAAGTTCTCATTTCCAATATATGGGCAGCTTGGCTCGATTGACAGAATAAATCCCTCACTCACAGCTAATAACAGACAAATGTCATTCACTGATTCACCAATCGCTGACACAAGAATCAACACATCCGTCACCTTCTGGCGGACAAACCTGGGGAATGGAAGTCAGACCGAGTTAGTGTTGTGGGAGGATGAGACTGTAAATAACACTTACAATAATGGCCGGAACACAATCCAGTGCCTCTTGTTGCCGATGATCAAACTCACCTGGTATTTCTGGATCCCACCCGCCCAGTTTAATGAACTGATTATTTTGTGTCTCATTTCCGATACAATCTGCAAAATTCAACCTATTGGAGATTGTTGACATCTACTGTCCGGAAGCGAGATAATTTGTATTTAACAAGATATCGTTAGTTTCTAACTAATGGTTTTATTATTAAATTAAGCTCTGACTCGCTTCAGACAGTAACCAGCCCTTTCATAGATACAGTGGGTGGCTCTGAAAAGAGCCTTTGGGTTATCAGATTAAATCTTGGCCGCTTTACTTGCTCTTGGAGCTCACATTGCTGGTTTTCTTCGGCAGCAGCACGGCCTGGATATTAGGCAGCACCCCGCCCTGAGCGATGGTCACCCGTCCCAGCAGCTTGTTGAGCTCCTCGTCGTTGCGGATGGCCAGCTGCAGGTGTCTGGGGATGATGCGGGCCTTCTCTGTCCTCCTAAACTGACTGACAGACAATATTAACTGGTGTCCTATCCGTCCCATTCTCAACACCCAGAGACGGCTGGTCACTGAATAAATTCAACTCTCACAGACAGTCCAGTGTCAGACAGTTACAGGCTGTTTCTCTCCTCCTTTCCTAACAGGACTGGAGACTGATAAATGCCCCGTCAGACCGGCTCAGACATAATAGAAGGGACAGTGACCGTCTCACCAACTGCACCGGAGGTCTGTTCACAGACACAGAATCAATCTTTACCTTCCAACAGGGTGTCCATTTTACGCTCAGTCACAGTATCCCACTTCCATTTACAGCCCGAGAGAGAGAGAAAGACAGACAGACAGATAAACAGACAGACAGAGACACGCACACAGAAACAGTCTCAGTCTCACACTTCCCATCAGTATGTCCGTTTCACACTCAGGAAATAGTATCCCACCTTCATGTACAGCGCGAGAGAGAGACAGGCACAGTATCAGCCTTACGCTTCCTATCAGTGTGTCTGTCTTTCGCTCAGGAACAGTATCCCACCTTCATGAGCTGTTCAAAAGAGAGAGAGAAACTGACCTGCAATGTCCTGTTTTCACCCAGTAACAAATTGGAAAATATTCCATTCCAATTTCTATTCCAAGATGGAGTGACAGAAGATGCAGTCTCATCTCTCACTGATATTATTTCAGAGACAGACACATTATTAATCCCACTCTCAGGGACAGTGTCACACATTTAACCCTCTCTTGCATGTTGTCCCCTCTGCAATCTTGCAGCTCAGGGCCGTTCTGTATTACTCTCAGTGACCGAGAGTTTCACTCCGATTGAAATAAACTGGGACTGTTGCTGCCTGATATTAATCCTACACGGTCCCAGCAAATACACCGACTCCCACTTTCCTCCCCCGTTTCTCCAGGATTGGTTTGAGGAATCCTCCCTCCAGTTTCGGAGTCAAACGTTACTTTATCAGTAAGGGAGCCAAGAATGAACAAAACCCATTGGCTCATTCCACAGCCGCTCACTTTATCTCTGAAAGACTCTTTCCCATCAAAAGAGCCCGAGAGAAACAGCAGGGATGGAAACCTCGAGTTTAATAGTTGGAGATTGTAAAGTCAGTCTGGATTCCAGCGTTAGGCACTGGTGGAATCCCATCTGTTTCCCATTCTGGTGCCTGTTCCTGCACTGCCTGTGGAGCCCATTCCCTCTGACCTTTCCCCCAGACCCACTTCCTTTGCTCAGACAGGCGGGAATGGAGAGATCACGGCCCCCGGGGGAAGGGAGCAAAGAGCAGCCTCGTTACAGCAGCTCATCGCTCCGGGACCGTGTCCGCAGATGGGCTCAGAGATCGGCATTGAGTCCGGGGGAAGGGCAGGGGGAGTCCGGGGGCTGTTTGTAAGAGGCGGAGTGGATCAGGAACTGGTCCCGGAACATGGAGTGAGAGGGGGGAAGGGAGAGGTCATTCTCGGGCTGTGTGTGGACAGGGTGTGTCCAGGGGAAGGGAGAGAGAATGGGAAGAACCTGCTATTAAAACCATTGCTGCTTTCACTCCCCAAACCAGGAGTGAATGGTCCTGGTTTAGTTCCAGTCTCACCCTGTTTATTGTTATTGGACAGTGAAGAGTGGAAACAGAGCCGGACAGTAAGGATGTGGGGAGTTATACAAAGAGCATCTATTGCAGGCACCAGGTGAGAAGTGTGAAGGACACAATTTAAACAGCGGCTGTTTGGTTTCGGTTGAACGGTTAGTCCCATGGGAGAGGGGATTAGAAACCTGACCTGGACAAAGGTCCCTGCCCCATCGGGTAGTCCCATTCATGGATCAGTGCAGGGGTTGGGTTGTGTCTGGATGTCACTAAATTGTTGTAAAACAGCCCAACACACCTGGTGTGCAGAAGCTGAGTGCTGCAGTGGAGTCAGACACTGACACTGTTTGTATCACTGGTTTTCATTTGTGGATATTCAAAATGATCATTAGCAGAGATATTAAACTGATCTCTATTCCATTTTCAACCTCACCGTTTCTTGGGTTACAAGAGATAATTTTTCTTTCCACAGGTGAATCCTTGAATGATCCAGAATGAATGTGATGTTTCCTCCACCCGAGGCACAAGGAGGAGTGCAGCCAGCTCCTTCTCACACACAGGAGGTACATTATCACCCACCGAGCACAGAGACACAGACAGGTCATCAGTTCCACAGTCTAAGACAGTAGAAGTACTCAGTCCCACACTGATCCCAAGTTCCAGAGACACACCTTCAATCCAACATTCAAACAGAGCGGGTGAGGCAGACACTGTTCCATTTGCCCCGAACTCAGTCCCGCTGACAGGTAGATACAAAAATCCCAGTCCAAAATCACACTCTCAGATTGAAAGGCACTGTGTCAATCTCACAATAGGGCAACATAGCTACGAATTAAATACCAGAGAGAAATCACACATGGTATCCGATTGAAAGGGACAGAATGAATCCCAATAATGTACCTGAGATTCCAATTGAATACCAGCCCAGAACTCTCTCACACATGACTTTAATACATGAAATATCCATTCGAAAAGTGAACCATTTGCTACAAATTGCAAACAAATCCAAACTTCACGTACAGTATCGATTGAGAAATACTGAAAGATAGTAAACCTGAGAAACAAATTAGATACCTGTTCAGAATGCACTCGTAGAATGAAATTTAAAGATAGAGTATCAATTCTATTAGTGCAGACTGAGATACACATTATATACCAGTCCAAAAATCTCATACAATATTAGACTGAAAGATACAGTATCAATTCCATTTCTACAGACTGATCTACACATTACAAACCAATTCAAAAATGTCACCTTATCAGTTTGAAAGATTCATTATCATCCACAATCGTACTCACAGAGATGCAGATTTAATAGTGGTCCAAAAAGCACACAAATTATCTGATTAAAACCTCCAACATTAAATCCTAAAGTTCGTCCATATTTACAAATTAAATAAGGAGTAAAACTCTTCAAACATTAAGATATTAAAGCTGAAGTATTGAACGCAATAATGTAATCTGAGAGAATAATTATGTACAGATCCAGAATGAAACTCACATTCAGATACAGTACCAGAGACACACAGACACAGAATGAATCCAACACTCACAGATACAGAAGGAATCCCAAACTCACATACAGTACTAGAGACTGACAGACACAGAGTTAATCCCACACTCTCATCAAGTACCAGGGACTGATAGGTACAGTATGAATCCCACACTAACATGCAGTATGAGTAACTGCATATTTAGGATGAATTCAACTCCCACATACAGTACTGGGGACTGTATATAAAGAATGAGTCCCACACTCACATGGAGAAACAGAGACTGACAGATACCGAAAGAATCCCACACTAACACACAGTATGAGAGACTGCCTATAAAGAATGAATCACAAACTCTCACACACACTGCTGACAAGACAGAGAATGAATCCCAAACTCACACATAGTATCAGTGAGTGACAGATACAGAATGAATCCCACACTAACATACAGTACCAGAGACTGACAGACACAAAATGAATCCCACACTCACACACAGTACCAGAGACTGAGAGATACAGAATGAATCCCACTAAACTATCAGGGAATAAGCACAGACCGGGGATCAGGGCCTTTACCCAGTAAACCATCAGAGAATCAGCACAGACCAGGGATCAGGGCCTTTACCCAGTAAACTATCAGAGAGTCAGCACAGACCAGGGATCAGGGCCTTTACCCAGTAAACTATCAGAGAGTCAGCACAGACCAGGGATCAGGGCCTTTACCCAGTAAACTATCAGAGAGTCAGCACAGACCAGGGATCAGGGCCTTTACCCAGTAAACTATCAGAGAGTCAGCACAGACCAGGGATCAGGGCCTTTACCCAGTAAACTATCAGAGAGTCAGCACAGACCAGGGATCAGGGCCTTTACCCAGTAAACTATCAGAGAATCAGCACAGACCAGGGATCAGGGCCTTTCACCTGTCTGAGAGAACATTGTATCACAGATCGCTTGTGATAAACCTACACATTCTGATTTACAGCCGTGCAGAACAGATGTTTGTAGCTGCGATGGCCGAGTGGTTAAGGCGTTGGACTCGGAATCCCCTGGGGATTTCCTGCATACGTTCGAATCCTCCTCGCAGCGCGACTTCTTAAAGGTTATGTTTACTGCTCAAATAACGATGAACTGGAGTTGACGAACCGCATTGACTCTCCAGCGCCGCTCATGCTTTTAATTCGGAGCCCAATGGTCTCTTGCAAAATTGCAAGACACGTGAAGGAATCTCTCCCAAGCTCCATCTTAAATTCTGCCCGTTCGCAGAACTTGACATTGATCCTATTTCTTCCTATACTTTGATCCCACCTTGTCTCTGTCTCTGACTCTCTGTGTTTTTCCCTCATGGACTTCTCAGGCTTCGTTGAACGGCCACGGATGATCGAACCTGGAACACCGGCAGTGAAGGGTAAAGATGGAAAGACTGAGACGGGGGGAGTGGCGAGAGGGTGGATTTGGAATTCCTGAGTGACCGCACTGTGAATTTTCCAGATCTGCTTGGAGCACCAATCCCTTCAATTCATCACTTACAGGGACAATTCGATACCCGGTTTCTTTTCCCTGAGCTTGGCGAGATCTTAAAAATTGAAAGCGACCAATATCAGAGCGAACCTCGTCACCGACATGATCACAGATACAGAGCGGCCACACTCTGCTTCAGTGAGGGGAAAACCCAGAGCGGTTTCAAGGTTGAATGTAATTGGAAGCAAAGCTCGTTCAATGAAAGTGCAGGTCATTGAGGTGCCTTTAAAGTCCTGATTGTTTGAACTGAATTTCTTTCAAAAGCGCTTGAGCTTCAGGTGGAGTGATTTGGGGACTTCCTTTCCCAAATTAGGGTTTCTCCAGGGTATGAAACATCGAATCAAGAATTATACCCCGACCTCAACGAGCCCAGAAACAAGAACATATCACGGACACATTCTATGAGAGGGCTGTCTGCATGATGAAAAGGCATTTTTGAAAAGACCTCCTGATCAGTTCCGTGTTGGATCCTGAACAAAACACAGCACTGTGTGCTTCTCAAATTCACTAAACACCACGAATTACACAAAGGCACCGCTGGGAGTTGAACCCAGGATCTTCTGTTTACTAGACAGGTGCTTTAACCAACTAAGCCACGGTGCCAATTCATGGTACTGTTTCCCACCTCCTCTCATTAATATCTATCAGCTACACGTCACATTCTGTTGTGGGTTCAGACTGTTTGATCTTTGTCCATTTCGCTTGCCCGTTTCCCTGTGAATCCCGATACTGACTGCGTTTCAGGCTGTGTTTATCTTTCTGTGTCCATCAGTGCTTTGATAGACGAATGAATATTTGTGCTTGTGTTTGTTTGTTACTTTAAATAAATTATGATGTGGAGATGCCGGTGATGGACTGGGGTTGACAATTGTAAACAATTTTACAACACCAAGTTATAGTCCAGCAATTTTATTTTAAATTCACAAGCTTTCGGAGATTTTCTCCTTCCTCAGGCAAATGTTTAGGCAATGGAGGCAATGGAGCTCTTCTCTTTTCGATACAAAAGAGCCCCAGACTGTTCAAAGTTTCAATCTGGGGAAATGTGAGGCCATCCACTTTTGCCCGAAGCAAGATAAATCAGAGTATTTTCAAAATGGTGAGAAGCCAGGAACTGTGGGTGAGCAGAGATACTTCGGGAAATCACGAAGAGTTGGCAGACAGGTGCAAAAAATAATTAAAATGGCTAATGGAATGTCGGCCTTTATCTCAAGGGAACTGGAATTCAAAAGGGTGGAAGTTATGTTAGAATTCTATAAACTCTGCTAAGGCCACATTTAGAGTACGGCATTCAGTCCTGGGCACCAGACCTCAGGAAGGATATATTGGCCTTGCAGGAGGTGCAGCGCAGAAAGACCAGAATGATACCGGGGCTAAAATGTTTAAATTATGAGGGCAAGTTGCGTGGACAGGGTTTGTATTTCCTCGTGTACAGAGGATTAAGTGGTGATGTAATTCAGGTGTTGAAGGTGATTCAATGATCCAATGGTGGGTGTGTGAGTTGGTGCTGAATCGGTCCCCTTCAGTGAAGAGAGGGTCAGCGGGCGCCTGACAGACACGGCTCGGAACGGGACTCGCTTCTCTCCGGCGGCAGCGGCTGGTTTAGAGAGATCTCTCTGTCTGCTGCTGTTACTCCGCCTCCCGCACTCTGGGAGAACCGCGGAGCTCGGTCCTCATTTTTCTCTTATGGATCCGGCTCCATCCGTTTACTGTTGACGGGAGTGCGTCTGAAACCAAGTCAGTCAGAAGCGGTTGCAAATCACAACATAGGCACAGGCCCAAGGACTGGGGACTGGTTTGATATTGGGTCCTTTTTAAGGGACCGGCTGTAGAATGTTTGTATAATAATAATGATCAGAATTAACTTTGATACAATGAAGTTTTTTTCAGTTATTTCCCATTTCCACCCTCACCAGTTTTATACAGTAACAGGTAACAATGTTTGAGGGATGTGATGTCCAGTGTTGGTGGAATCAGTGTAATTTAACTTGATACATTGAAGAATCTCTTGTCTATCCCAGGCTCTTACCTTAGGTTTACACCGTCACCTAGTTTAAAATTGGTCACTCACTGATATAAATAAACCAGTAACAACCCCGAAACCTCAGCGGGGATATTTGTTCCGATACTTAATGACGGTCCCAATTTCCACTGAAATTCTCAATCAGCAAATCCCAGAGGCTGTTTCGGGTTTGACAAACTGTGAAACAGATTGTTTTAAAAGCCGGAAAGAGGGAAAAACTGGTGGTTGATCTGAAGTGTTATACATTATCTCTTTCTGTTTCAGATTTACAATTTCTCTTTGTGTGTTACTGACAGGAGAGGCTATAACGGAGCCCAGTGACTGGGTAACGAGCTGCACTGAGTCATTGGCCTGTGTTACAGACCGGCTCGTTGGACCTGCTCATTTCGTGAACTCGCTGGTGTCTCAGCACGTGTGATGACTGAGTGAATCCCTTCCCACACACGGAGCAGGTGAACAGTCTCTCAACCAATGGGCATGCGTTGATGTGTCAGCAGTTCATTTCTGCTTTTAAGCTCTTCTCACAGTCACTGCATGAAAAGGTCACTCAATAGTGTCAACAAGTTAATGTTTCAGAAGGTGGGATGATCGAGTGAATCTCTTCCCACACACGGAGCAGGTGAACAGTCTCTCCCCAGTGTGAGTGCGTCGATGTCTCAGCAGTTCGTTTCTGATTTTAAATCTCTTCCCACAGTCAGAACATTTAAAGGTCACTCAGTGTGAACTCGCTGGTGTTTCAGCAGGGTGGATGACCAAGTGAATCTCTTCCCACACACTGAGCAGGTGAACAGTCTCTCCCCAGTGTGAGTGCGTCGATGTCTCAGCAGTTCGTTTCTGATTTTAAATCTCTTCCCACAGTCAGAACATTTAAAGGTCACTCAGTGTGAACTCGCTGGTGTGTCAGCAGGTTGGATGACTGAGTAAATCCTTTCCCACACATGGAGCAGGAGAACGGCCTCTCCCCATTGTGAACTCGCTGGTGTGTCAGCAAGGTGGATGAATGAGCGAATCCCTTCCCACACACTGAGCAAGTGAACGGCTTCTTCCCAGTGTGAACTCGCTGGTGTGACAGAAAGTGTGATGACTGAGTGAATCCCTTCCCACACGCGGAGCAGGTGAACGGCCTCTCCCCAGTGTGAATGCGTTGGTGTTTCAGCAGTTCAATTTTGCTTTTAAAGCTCTTCTCACAGTCAGAACATTTAAAAGGTCTCTCATCGGTGTGAACTCGCTGGTGTGTCAGCAGGTTGGATGACTGAGTAAATCCCTTCCCACACATGGAGCAGGAGAACGGCCTCTCCCCATTGTGAACTCGCTGGTGTGTCAGCAAGGTGGATGAATGAGCGAATCCCTTCCCACACACTGAGCAAGTGAACGGCCTCTTCCCAGTGTGAACTCGCTGGTGTGACAGAAAGTGTGATGACCGAGTGAATCCCTTCCCACACACGGAGCAGGTGAACGGCCTCTCCCCAGTGTGAGTGCGTTGGTGTTTCAGCAGTTCAATTTTGCTTTTAAAGCTCTTCTCACAGTCAGAACATTTAAAAGGTCTCTCCCCAGTGTGAACTCGCTGGTGTGTCAGCAGGTTGGATGACTGAGCGAATCCCTTCCCACACACGGAGCAGGTGAATGGCCTCTCCCCAGTGTGGGTACGTTGGTGTTCCAGCAGATTCCTTTTGCAGTTGAACCTCTTCTCACAGTCAGAACATTTAAAAGGTCTCTCCCCAGTGTGAACTCGCTGGTGTGTCAGGAGGCCGGATGACTGAGCGAATCCCTTCCCACACACGGAGCAGGTGAACGGCCTCTCCCCAGTGTGATGGCGTCGATGAGTTTCCAGCTCTGAAGGGTAATTGAATCCCTTCCCACAGTCCCCACATTTCCACGGTTTCTCCATGTTCCGGGTGTCCTTGTGTCTCTCCAGGTTGGACGATCAGTTGAAGCCTCGTCCACCCACAGAACACGTGGACGGTTTCTCCCCGCTGTGAACGGTGCGATGTTTTTTCTGGCTGTGTAACTGGTTAAAGCTCTTTCCACAGTCAGTGCACTGGAACACTCTCACTCGGGTGTGTGTGTCTCGGTGCTTTTCCACTCACACTGATGTTTGAAATCTTCTCCCACAGACAGAACAGACAAACATTTCTCCTTCCACATTCAAAGGCCGATGATATTCAGGTCCTGATGAATCAAGTGACTCTGTCAGATCTTGACGTGATCTTTGGTTTGAGTTTCCCTCTGCAAATCCTCCCCTGTTAAAGGAGTTTATAAAAGTTATCAATGTAAGTACAGGATAGAAATTCAGATCAGATCACTCTACTTTCCATGGAACATTATTTCCTCTCTCATTCCTCAAAGCTGTAAATCCCCGTCCCACACACTCTCCCTCCTCCCTGTGCTGAAATCCAAACCCATCACATCATCTTTCAGTGGCCCGAAACCATGAGTGAAAGGGTGAGAGAGTGAGTGTGAGAGAGTGAATGTGAGAGAGTGAATGTGAGAGAGTGAATGTGAGAGAATGAATGTGAGAGAGTGAGTGTGAGAGAGTGAGTGTGAGAGAGTGTGAGTACAGCAGTGGGCTCGGTGTGGAGAATGAAGTGGGGCAGGTGGAGCATGTTTCAGTGGGGCAGCAGTGATCATAATCTCATTCGGTTTAGAACAGTTTTGGAAAAGGACTGGGGACAGTCAAATATGAAAATTCTTAACTGGAGGAGGGCGAATTTCATGAGTTAAAAAGGGATCTTGTCCAGGTTAATTGGCATCAAGAATTGGCAGGCAGAACAATAATTGAACAATGGGAGGCCTTCAAGGAGAAGTTGGTTTGGGAACAGAGTAGACAGATTCCCACGAGGAGGAAAGGAACAGCATCCAAAGCTCGAGCTCCCTGGATGACTGAAGATGTCGAGATCACCATTTCTCCTTCATTTACAGACTCTGCTTGACCGATCACCATTTCTCCTTCATTTACAGACGCTCCCTGACCGATCACCATTTCTCCTTCATTTACAGACTCTCCCTGACCGATCACCATTTCTCCTTCATTTACAGACGCTCCCTGACCGATCACCATTTCTCCTTCATTTACAGACGCTCCCTGATTCGATGAGTCACGAGGTTTGACGCTGACACTGCGCATGCTCGGAGGCCGCGGGCCGTGTGTTGAGTTTCGGGTCTGATCTAAACCGGAGCCCCCGGAGTGTAGAGAGAGAGAGGAGAATGTTCACTGTTTGATATTCGGGCCCGGGGCCGCACTCGGGGTTTGTGAAGCCCCCGCCCCCTCCCCCGGGGTTTATTAACCCGCTCCCCCCGCCCATCTCTCACCTGTTGCCGACACGATCTCGGCCTCACTCCCCGCCCGCCGCGCATGCTCAGCTCACACTGCCCGGGTGATTGACGGGAGCTCCGGACCAATAGGAAGAGCGGAGAGCGGCTGGAGGACCGAGCGGGCGGTTGGTCCTCCAACCAATGGGAGTGGGTGAGGGGCGGGACTTGCGGCACCGAGTGGGCGGGGCTGAGCCCGGATCTCCCTCATTGGCTGAAACTCTGCATCAATTTTAAACCTGATTGATGTCAAACTCGAGGGAAAAACTGGACTTTAATAAAGGACAAAGAGGAGGGAATATTGGAGGGAATAACACAGTGTAGGGATAAAATGGATTAATTCAGGACAGACAGCAGGGATTATTGGAGGGAATAACACAGTGTAGGGATAAAATGGATTAATTCAGGACAGACAGCAGGGAATATTGGAGGGAATAACACAGTGTAGGGATAAAATGGATTAATTCAGGACAGACAGCAGGGAATATTGGAGGGAATAACACAGTGTAGGGATAAAATGGATTAATTCAGGACAGACAGCAGGGATTATTGGAGGGAATAACACAGTGTAGGGATAAAATGGATTAATTCAGGACAGACAGCAGGGAATATTGGAGGGAATAACACAGTGTAGGGATAAAATGGATTAATTCAGGACAGACAGCAGGGAATATTGGAGGAAATAACACAGTGTAGGGATAAAATGGATTAATTCAGGACAGACAGCAGGGAATATTGGAGGAAATAACACAGTGTCGGGATAAAATGGATTAATTCAGGACTGACAGCAGGGATTATTGGAGGGAATAACACAGTGTAGGGATAAAATGGATTAATTCAGGACAGACAGCAGGGAATATTGGAGGGAATAACACAGTGTAGGGATAAAATGGATTAATTCAGGACAGACAGCAGGGATTATTGGAGGGAATAACACAGTGTAGGGATAAAATGGATTAATTCAGGACAGACAGCAGGGATTATTGGAGGGAATAACACAGTGTAGGGATAAAATGGATTAATTCAGGACAGACAGCAGGGATTATTGGAGGGAATAACACAGTGTAGGGATAAAATGGATTAATTCAGGACAGACAGCAGGGATTATTGGAGGGAATAACACAGTGTAGGGATAAAATGGATTAATTCAGGACAGACAGCAGGGATTATTGGAGGGAATAACACAGTGTAGGGATAAAATGGATTAATTCAGGACAGACAGCAGGGATTATTGGAGGGAATAACACAGTGTAGGGATAAAATGGATTAATTCAGGACAGACAGCAGGGAATATTGGAGGAAATAACACAGTGTAGGGATAAAATGGATTAATTCAGGACAGACAGCAGGGAATATTGGAGGAAATAACACAGTGTAGGGATAAAATGGATTCATTCAGGACAGACAGCAGGGAATATTGGAGGAAATAACACAGTGTAGGGATAAAATGGATTGATTCAGGACAGACAGCAGGGATTATTGGAGGAAATAACACAGTGTAGGGATAAAATGGATTAATTCAGGACAGACAGCAGGGAATATTGGAGGAAATAACACAGTGTAGGGATAAAATGGATTAATTCAGGACAGACAGCAGGGAATATTGGAGGAAATAACACAGTGCAGGGATAAAATGGATTAATTCAGGACAGACAGCAGGGAATATTGGAGGAAATAACACAGTGTAGGGATAAAATGGATTAATTCAGGACAGACAGCAGGGAATATTGGAGGAAATAACACAGTGTAGGGATAAAATGGATTAATTCAAGACAGACAGCAGGGATTATTGGAGGAAATAACACAGTGTAGGGATAAAATGGATTAATTCAGGACAGACAGCAGGGAATATTGGAGGAAATAACACAGTGTAGGGATAAAATGGATTAATTCAGGACAGACAGCAGGGAATATTGGAGGAAATAACACAGTGTAGGGATAAAATGGATTAATTCAGGACAGACAGCAGGGATTATTGGAGGAAATAACACAGTGTAGGGATAAAATGGATTAATTCAGGACAGACAGCAGGGAATATTGGAGGAAATAACACAGTGTAGGGATAAAATGGATTAATTCAGGACAGACAGCAGGGATTATTGGAGGAAATAACACATTGTAGGGATAAAATGGATTAATTCAGGACAGACAGCAGGGAATATTGGAGGAAATAACACAGTGTAGGGATAAAATGGATTAATTCAGGACAGACAGCAGGGAATATTGGAGGAAATAACACAGTGTAGGGATAAAATGGATTAATTCAGGACAGACAGCAGGGAATATTGGAGGAAATAACACAGTGTAGGGATAAAATGGATTAATTCAGGACAGACAGCAGGGATTATTGGAGGAAATAACACAGTGTAGGGATAAACTGGGTAATTCAGGACAGACAGCAGGAATTATTGGAGGAAATAACACAGTGTAGGGATAAAATGGATTAATTCAGGACAGACAGCAGGGATTATTGGAGGAAATAACACAGTGTAGGGATAAAATGGATTAATTCAGGACAGACAGCAGGGATTATTGGAGGAAATAACACAGTGTAGGGATAAAATGGATTAATTCAGGACAGACAGCAGGGATTATTGGAGGAAATAACACAGTGTAGGGATAAAATGGATTAATTCAGGACAGACAGCAGGGATTATTGGAGGAAATAACACAGTGTAGGGATAAAATGGATTAATTCAGGACAAACAGGGATTATTGGAGGAAATAACACAGTGTAGGGATAAAATGGATTAATTCAGGACAGACAGCAGGGATTATTGGAGGAAATAACACAGTGTAGGGATAAAATGGATTAATTCAGGACAGACAGCAGGGATTATTGGAGGAAATAACACAGTGCAGGGATAAAATGGATTAATTCAGGACAGACAGCAGGGATTATTGGAGGGAATAACACAGTGTAGGGATAAAATGGATTAATTCAGGACAGACAGCAGGGAATATTGGAGGAAATAACACAGTGTCGGGATAAAATGGATTAATTCAGGACAGACAGCAGGGAATATTGGAGGAAATAACACAGTGTAGGGATAAAATGGATTCATTCAGGACAGACAGCAGGGAATATTGGAGGAAATAACACAGTGTAGGGATAAAATGGATTGATTCAGGACAGACAGCAGGGATTATTGGAGGAAATAACACAGTGTAGGGATAAAATGGATTAATTCAGGACAGACAGCAGGGAATATTGGAGGAAATAACACAGTGTAGGGATAAAATGGATTAATTCAGGACAGACAGCAGGGAATATTGGAGGAAATAACACAGTGCAGGGATAAAATGGATTAATTCAGGACAGACAGCAGGGAATATTGGAGGAAATAACACAGTGTAGGGATAAAATGGATTAATTCAGGACAGACAGCAGGGAATATTGGAGGAAATAACACAGTGTAGGGATAAAATGGATTAATTCAAGACAGACAGCAGGGATTATTGGAGGAAATAACACAGTGTAGGGATAAAATGGATTAATTCAGGACAGACAGCAGGGAATATTGGAGGAAATAACACAGTGTAGGGATAAAATGGATTAATTCAGGACAGACAGCAGGGAATATTGGAGGAAATAACACAGTGTAGGGATAAAATGGATTAATTCAGGACAGACAGCAGGGATTATTGGAGGAAATAACACAGTGTAGGGATAAAATGGATTAATTCAGGACAGACAGCAGGGATTATTGGAGGAAATAACACAGTGTAGGGATAAAATGGATTAATTCAGGACAGACAGCAGGGAATATTGGAGGAAATAACACAGTGTAGGGATAAAATGGATTAATTCAGGACAGACAGCAGGGATTATTGGAGGAAATAACACATTGTAGGGATAAAATGGATTAATTCAGGACAGACAGCAGGGAATATTGGAGGAAATAACACAGTGTAGGGATAAAATGGATTAATTCAGGACAGACAGCAGGGAATATTGGAGGAAATAACACAGTGTAGGGATAAAATGGATTAATTCAGGACAGACAGCAGGGATTATTGGAGGAAATAACACAGTGTTGGGATAAAATGGATTAATTCAGGACAGACAGCAGGGATTATTGGAGGAAATAACACAGTGTAGGGATAAACTGGGTAATTCAGGACAGACAGCAGGAATTATTGGAGGAAATAACACAGTGTAGGGATAAAATGGATTAATTCAGGACAGACAGCAGGGATTATTGGAGGAAATAACACAGTGTAGGGATAAAATGGATTAATTCAGGACAGACAGCAGCGATTATTGGAGGAAATAACACAGTGTAGGGATAAAATGGATTAATTCAGGACAGACAGCAGGGATTATTGGAGGAAATAACACAGTGTAGGGATAAAATGGATTAATTCAGGACAGACAGCAGGGATTATTGGAGGAAATAACACAGTGTAGGGATAAAATGGATTAATTCAGGACAGACAGCAGGGATTATTGGAGGAAATAACACAGTGTAGGGATAAAATGGATTAATTCAGGACAAACAGGGATTATTGGAGGAAATAACACAGTGTAGGGATAAAATGGATTAATTCAGGACAGACAGCAGGGATTATTGGAGGAAATAACACAGTGTAGGGATAAAATGGATTAATTCAGGACAGACAGCAGGGATTATTGGAGGAAATAACACAGTGCAGGGATAAAATGGATTAATTCAGGACAAACAGGGATTATTGGAGGAAATAACACAGTGTAGGGATAAAATGGATTAATTCAGGACAGACAGCAGGGATTATTGGAGGGAATAACACAGTGTAGGGATAAAATGGATTAATTCAGGACAGACAGCAGGGAATATTGGAGGAAATAACACAGTGTAGGGATAAAATGGATTAATTCAGGACAGACAGCAGGGAATATTGGAGGAAATAACACAGTGTAGGGATAAAATGGATTAATTCAGGACAGACAGCAGGGATTATTGGAGGGAATAACACAGTGTAGGGATAAAATGGATTAATTCAGGACAGACAGCAGGGATTATTGGAGGAAATAACACAGTGTAGGGATAAAATGGATTAATTCAGGACTGACAGCAGGGAATATTGGAGGGAATAACACAGTGTAGGGATAAAATGGATTAATTCAGGACAGACAGCAGGGAATATTGGAGGGAATAACACAGTGTAGGGATAAAATGGATTAATTCAGGACAGACAGCAGGGATTATTGGAGGGAATAACACAGTGTAGGGATAAAATGGATTAATTCAGGACAGACAGCAGGGAATATTGGAGGGAATAACACAGTGTAGGGATAAAATGGATGAATTCAGGACAGACAGCAGGGAATATTGGAGGGAATAACACAGTGTAGGGATAAAATGGATTAATTCAGGACAGACAGCAGGGAATATTGGAGGGAATAACACAGTGTAGGGATAAAATGGATTAATTCAGGACAGACAGCAGGGAATATTGGAGGAAATAACACAGTGTAGGGATAAAATGGATTAATTCAGGACAGACAGCAGGGATTATTGGAGGAAATAACACAGTGTAGGGATAAAATGGATTAATTCAGGACAGACAGCAGGGATTATTGGAGGGAATAACACAGTGTAGGGATAAAATGGATTAATTCAGGACAGACAGCAGGGATTATTGGAGGAAATAACACAGTGTAGGGATAAAATGGATTAATTCAGGACAGACAGCAGGGAATATTGGAGGAAATAACACAGTGTAGGTATAAAATGGATTAATTCAGGACAGACAGCAGGGATTATTGGAGGAAATAACACAGTGTAGGGATAAAATGGATTCATTCAGGACAGACAGCAGGGAATATTGGAGGAAATAACACAGTGTAGGGATAAAATGGATTGATTCAGGACAGACAGCAGGGATTATTGGAGGAAATAACACAGTGTAGGGATAAAATGGATTAATTCAGGACAGACAGCAGGGAATATTGGAGGAAATAACACAGTGTAGGGATAAAATGGATTAATTCAGGACAGACAGCAGGGAATATTGGAGGAAATAACACAGTGCAGGGATTAAATGGATTAATTCAGGACAGACAGCAGGGAATATTGGAGGAAATAACACAGTGTAGGGATAAAATGGATTAATTCAGGACAGACAGCAGGGAATATTGGAGGAAATAACACAGTGTAGGGATAAAATGGATTAATTCAGGACAGACAGCAGGGATTATTGGAGGAAATAACACAGTGTAGGGATAAAATGGATTAATTCAGGACAGACAGCAGGGAATATTGGAGGAAATAACACAGTGTAGGGATAAAATGGATTAATTCAGGACAGACAGCAGGGAATATTGGAGGAAATAACACAGTGTAGGGATAAAATGGATTAATTCAGGACAGACAGCAGGGATTATTGGAGGAAATAACACAGTGTAGGGATAAAATGGATTAATTCAGGACAGACAGCAGGGATTATTGGAGGAAATAACACAGTGTAGGGATAAAATGGATTAATTCAGGACAGACAGCAGGGAATATTGGAGGAAATAACACAGTGTAGGGATAAAATGGATTAATTCAGGACAGACAGCAGGGATTATTGGAGGAAATAACACATTGTAGGGATAAAATGGATTAATTCAGGACAGGCAGCAGGGAATATTGGAGGAAATAACACAGTGTAGGGATAAAATGGATTAATTCAGGACAGACAGCAGGGAATATTGGAGGAAATAACACAGTGTAGGGATAAAATGGATTAATTCAGGACAGACAGCAGGGATTATTGGAGGAAATAACACAGTGTAGGGATGAAATGGATTAATTCAGGACAGACAGCAGGGATTATTGGAGGAAATAACACAGTGTAGGGATAAACTGGGTAATTCAGGACAGACAGCAGGAATTATTGGAGGAAATAACACAGTGTAGGGATAAAATGGATTAATTCAGGACAGACAGCAGGGATTATTGGAGGAAATAACACAGTGTAGGGATAAAATGGATTAATTCAGGACAGACAGCAGGGATTATTGGAGGAAATAACACAGTGTAGGGATAAAATGGATTAATTCAGGACAGACAGCAGGGATTATTGGAGGAAATAACACAGTGTAGGGATAAAATGGATTAATTCAGGACAGACAGCAGGGATTATTGGAGGAAATAACACAGTGTAGGGATAAAATGGATTAATTCAGGACAAACAGGGATTATTGGAGGAAATAACACAGTGTAGGGATAAAATGGATTAATTCAGGACAGACAGCTGGGATTATTGGAGGAAATAACACAGTGTAGGGATAAAATGGATTAATTCAGGACAGACAGCAGGGATTATTGGAGGAAATAACACAGTGCAGGGATAAAATGGATTAATTCAGGACAAACAGGGATTATTGGAGGAAATAACACAGTGTAGGGATAAAATGGATTAATTCAGGACAGACAGCAGGGAATATTGGAGGAAATAACACAGCGTAGGGATAAAATGGATTAATTCAGGACAGACAGCAGGGAATATTGGAGGAAATAACACAGTGTAGGGATAAAATGGATTAATTCAGGACAGACAGCAGGGATTATTGGAGGAAATAACACAGTGCAGGGATAAAATGGATTAATTCAGGACAGACAGCAGGGAATATTGGAGGAAATAACACAGCGTAGGGATAAAATGGATTAATTCAGGACAGACAGCAGGGAATATTGGAGGAAATAACACAGTGTAGGGATAAAATGGATTAATTCAGGACAGACAGCAGGGATTATTGGAGGAAATAACACAGTGTAGGGATAAAATGGATTAATTCAGGACAGACAGCAGGGAATATTGGAGGAAATAACACAGTGTAGGGATAAAATGGATTAATTCAGGACAGACAGCAGGGAATATTGGAGGAAATAACACAGTGTAGGGATAAAATGGATTAATTCAGGACAGACAGCAGGGATTATTGGAGGAAATAACACAGTGTAGGGATAAAATGGATTAATTCAGGACAGACAGCAGGGATTATTGGAGGAAATAACACAGTGTGGGGATAAAATGGATTAATTCAGGACAGACAGCAGGGAATATTGGAGGAAATAACACAGTGTAGGGATAAAATGGATTAATTCAGGACAGACAGCAGGGATTATTGGAGGAAATAACACATTGTAGGGATATAATGGATTAATTCAGGACAGACAGCAGGGATTATTGGAGGAAATAACACAGTGTAGGGATAAAATGGATTAATTCAGGACAGACAGCAGGGAATATTGGAGGAAATAACACAGTGTAGGGATAAAATGGATTAATTCAGGACAGACAGCAGGGAATATTGGAGGAAATAACACAGCGTAGGGATAAAATGGATTAATTCAGGACAGACAGCAGGGAATATTGGAGGAAATAACACAGTGTAGGGATAAAATGGATTAATTCAGGACAGACAGCAGGGAATATTGGAGGAAATAACACAGTGTAGGGATAAAATGGATTGATTCAGGACAGACAGCAGGGATTATTGGAGGGAATAACACAGTGTAGGGATAAAATGGATTAATTCAGGACAGACAGCAGGGATTATTGGAGGAAATAACACAGTGTAGGGATAAAATGGATTAATTCAGGACAGACAGCAGGGAATATTGGAGGAAATAACACAGTGTAGGGATAAAATGGATTAATTCAGGACAGACAGCAGGGATTATTGGAGGAAATAACACAGTGTAGGGATAAAATGGATTAATTCAGGACAGACAGCAGGGATTATTGGAGGAAATAACACAGTGTAGGGATAAACTGGGTAATTCAGGACAGACAGCAGGAATTATTGGAGGAAATAACACAGTGTAGGGATAAAATGGATTAATTCAGGACAGACAGCAGGGATTATTGGAGGAAATAACACAGTGTAGGGATAAAATGGATTAATTCAGGACTGACAGCAGGGAATATTGGAGGGAATAACACAGTGTAGGGATAAAATGGATTAATTCAGGACAGACAGCAGGGAATATTGGAGGGAATAACACAGTGTAGGGATAAAATGGATTAATTCAGGACAGACAGCAGGGATTATTGGAGGGAATAACACAGTGTAGGGATAAAATGGATTAATTCAGGACAGACAGCAGGGAATATTGGAGGGAATAACACAGTGTAGGGATAAAATGGATTAATTCAGGACAGACAGCAGGGAATATTGGAGGGAATAACACAGTGTAGGGATAAAATGGATTAATTCAGGACAGACAGCAGGGAATATTGGAGGGAATAACACAGTGTAGGGATAAAATGGATTAATTCAGGACAGACAGCAGGGAATATTGGAGGAAATAACACAGTGTAGGGATAAAATGGATTAATTCAGGACAGACAGCAGGGATTATTGGAGGAAATAACACAGTGTAGGGATAAAATGGATTAATTCAGGACAGACAGCAGGGAATATTGGAGGGAATAACACAGTGTAGGGATAAAATGGATTAATTCAGGACAGACAGCAGGGAATATTGGAGGGAATAACACAGTGTAGGGATAAAATGGATTAATTCAGGACAGACAGCAGGGATTATTGGAGGGAATAACACAGTGTAGGGATAAAATGGATTAATTCAGGACAGACAGCAGGGAATATTGGAGGAAATAACACAGTGTAGGGATAAAATGGATTAATTCAGGACAGAGAGCAGGGAATATTGGAGGGAATAACACAGTGTAGGGATAAAATGGATTAATTCAGGACAGACAGCAGGGATTATTGGAGGGAATAACACAGTGTAGGGATAAAATGGATTAATTCAGGACAGACAGCAGGGAATATTGGAGGAAATAACACAGTGTAGGGATAAAATGGATTAATTCAGGACAGACAGCAGGGAATATTGGAGGAAATAACACAGTGTAGGGATAAAATGGATTAATTCAGGACAGACAGCAGGGAATATTGGAGGAAATAACACAGTGTAGGGATAAAATGGATTAATTCAGGACAGACAGCAGGGAATATTGGAGGAAATAACACAGTGTAGGGATAAAATGGATTGATTCAGGACAGACAGCAGGGAATATTGGAGGAAATAACACAGTGTAGGGATAAAATGGATTAATTCAGGACAGACAGCAGGGAATATTGGAGGAAATAACACAGTGTAGGGATAAAATGGATTAATTCAGGACAGACAGCAGGGAATATTGGAGGAAATAACACAGTGCAGGGATTAAATGGATTAATTCAGGACAGACAGCAGGGAATATTGGAGGAAATAACACAGTGTAGGGATAAAATGGATTAATTCAGGACAGACAGCAGGGAATATTGGAGGAAATAACACAGTGTAGGGATAAAATGGATTAATTCAGGACAGACAGCAGGGATTATTGGAGGAAATAACACAGTGTAGGGATAAAATGGATTAATTCAGGACAGACAGCAGGGAATATTGGAGGAAATAACACAGTGTAGGGATAAAATGGATTAATTCAGGACAGACAGCAGGGAATATTGGAGGAAATAACACAGTGTAGGGATAAAATGGATTAATTCAGGACAGACAGCAGGGAATATTGGAGGAAATAACACAGTGTAGGGATAAAATGGATTAATTCAGGACAGACAGCAGGGATTATTGGAGGAAATAACACAGTGTAGGGATAAAATGGATTAATTCAGGACAGACAGCAGGGAATATTGGAGGAAATAACACAGTGTAGGGATAAAATGGATTAATTCAGGACAGACAGCAGGGATTATTGGAGGAAATAACACATTGTAGGGATAAAATGGATTAATTCAGGACAGGCAGCAGGGAATATTGGAGGAAATAACACAGTGTAGGGATAAAATGGATTAATTCAGGACAGACAGCAGGGAATATTGGAGGAAATAACACAGTGTAGGGATAAAATGGATTAATTCAGGACAGACAGCAGGGATTATTGGAGGAAATAACACAGTGTAGGGATGAAATGGATTAATTCAGGACAGACAGCAGGGATTATTGGAGGAAATAACACAGTGTAGGGATAAACTGGGTAATTCAGGACAGACAGCAGGAATTATTGGAGGAAATAACACAGTGTAGGGATAAAATGGATTAATTCAGGACAGACAGCAGGGATTATTGGAGGAAATAACACAGTGTAGGGATAAAATGGATTAATTCAGGACAGACAGCAGGGATTATTGGAGGAAATAACACAGTGTAGGGATAAAATGGATTAATTCAGGACAGACAGCAGGGATTATTGGAGGAAATAACACAGTGTAGGGATAAAATGGATTAATTCAGGACAGACAGCAGGGATTATTGGAGGAAATAACACAGTGTAGGGATGAAATGGATTAATTCAGGACAAACAGGGATTATTGGAGGAAATAACACAGTGTAGGGATAAAATGGATTAATTCAGGACAGACAGCTGGGATTATTGGAGGAAATAACACAGTGTAGGGATAAAATGGATTAATTCAGGACAGACAGCAGGGATTATTGGAGGAAATAACACAGTGCAGGGATAAAATGGATTAATTCAGGACAAACAGGGATTATTGGAGGAAATAACACAGTGTAGGGATAAAATGGATTAATTCAGGACAGACAGCAGGGAATATTGGAGGAAATAACACAGCGTAGGGATAAAATGGATTAATTCAGGACAGACAGCAGGGAATATTGGAGGAAATAACACAGTGTAGGGATAAAATGGATTAATTCAGGACAGACAGCAGGGATTATTGGAGGAAATAACACAGTGCAGGGATAAAATGGATTAATTCAGGACAGACAGCAGGGAATATTGGAGGAAATAACACAGTGTAGGGATAAAATGGATTAATTCAGGACAGACAGCAGGGATTATTGGAGGAAATAACACAGTGTAGGGATAAAATGGATTAATTCAGGACAGACAGCAGGGAATATTGGAGGAAATAACACAGTGTAGGGATAAAATGGATTAATTCAGGACAGACAGCAGGGAATATTGGAGGAAATAACACAGTGTAGGGATAAAATGGATTAATTCAGGACAGACAGCAGGGATTATTGGAGGAAATAACACAGTGTAGGGATAAAATGGATTAATTCAGGACAGACAGCAGGGATTATTGGAGGAAATAACACAGTGTGGGGATAAAATGGATTAATTCAGGACAGACAGCAGGGAATATTGGAGGAAATAACACAGTGTAGGGATAAAATGGATTAATTCAGGACAGACAGCAGGGATTATTGGAGGAAATAACACATTGTAGGGATATAATGGATTAATTCAGGACAGACAGCAGGGAATATTGGAGGAAATAACACAGTGTAGGGATAAAATGGATTAATTCAGGACAGACAGCAGGGAATATTGGAGGAAATAACACAGTGTAGGGATAAAATGGATTAATTCAGGACAGACAGCAGGGATTATTGGAGGAAATAACACAGTGTAGGGATAAAATGGATTAATTCAGGACAGACAGCAGGGAATATTGGAGGAAATAACACAGTGTAGGGATAAAATGGATTAATTCAGGACAGACAGCAGGGAATATTGGAGGAAATAACACAGTGTAGGGATAAAATGGATTAATTCAGGACAGACA
Source organism: Heptranchias perlo (assembly GCF_035084215.1). Classification (NCBI taxonomy): domain Eukaryota; kingdom Metazoa; phylum Chordata; class Chondrichthyes; order Hexanchiformes; family Hexanchidae; genus Heptranchias; species Heptranchias perlo. The sequence continues at coordinate 160,568 of NW_027139458.1, forward strand.
GCAGGGATTATTGGAGGAAATAACACAGTGTAGGGATAAAATGGATTAATTCAGGACAGACAGCAGGGATTATTGGAGGAAATAACACAGTGTGGGGATAAAATGGATTAATTCAGGACAGACAGCAGGGATTATTGGAGGAAATAACACATTGTAGGGATATAATGGATTAATTCAGGACAGACAGCAGGGAATATTGGAGGAAATAACACAGTGTAGGGATAAAATGGATTAATTCAGGACAGACAGCAGGGAATATTGGAGGAAATAACACAGTGTAGGGATAAAATGGATTAATTCAGGACAGACAGCAGGGATTATTGGAGGAAATAACACAGTGTAGGGATAAAATGGATTAATTCAGGACAGACAGCAGGGATTATTGGAGGAAATAACACAGTGTAGGGATAAACTGGGTAATTCAGGACAGACAGCAGGAATTATTGGAGGAAATAACACAGTGTAGGGATAAAATGGATTAATTCAGGACAAACAGGGATTATTGGAGGAAATAACACAGTGTAGGGATAAAATGGATTAATTCAGGACAGACAGCAGGGATTATTGGAGGAAATAACACAGTGTAGGGATAAAATGGATTAATTCAGGACAGACAGCAGGGATTATTGGAGGAAATAACACAGTGCAGGGATAAAATGGATTAATTCAGGACAAACAGGGATTATTGGAGGAAATAACACAGTGTAGGGATAAAATGGATTAATTCAGGACAGACAGCAGGGAATATTGGAGGAAATAACACAGCGTAGGGATAAAATGGATTAATTCAGGACAGACAGCAGGGATTATTGGAGGAAATAACACAGTGTAGGGATAAAATGGATTAATTCAGGACAGACAGCAGGGAATATTGGAGGAAATAACACAGCGTAGGGATAAAATGGATTAATTCAGGACAGACAGCAGGGATTATTGGAGGGAATAACACAGTGTAGGGATAAAATGGATTAATTCAGGACAGACAGCAGGGAATATTGGAGGGAATAACACAGTGTAGGGATAAAATGGATTAATTCAGGACAGACAGCAGGGAATATTGGAGGAAATAACACAGTGCAGGGATAAAATGGATTAATTCAGGACAGACAGCAGGGATTATTGGAGGAAATAACACAGTGCAGGGATAAAATGGATTAATTCAGGACAGACAGCAGGGAATATTGGAGGAAATAACACAGCGTAGGGATAAAATGGATTAATTCAGGACAGACAGCAGGGAATATTGGAGGAAATAACACAGCGTAGGGATAAAATGGATTAATTCAGGACAGACAGCAGGGAATATTGGAGGGAATAACACAGTGTGGGGATAAAATGGATTAATTCAGGACAGACAGCAGGGAATATTGGAGGAAATAACACAGTGCAGGGATAAAATGGATTAATTCAGGACAGACAGCAGGGATTATTGGAGGAAATAACACAGTGTAGGGATAAAATGGATTAATTCAGGACAGACAGCAGGGATTATTGGAGGAAATAACACAGTGTAGGGATAAAATGGATTAATTCAGGACAGACAGCAGGGAATATTGGAGGAAATAACACAGTTTAGGGATAAAATGGATAATTCAGGACAGACAGCAGGGTATATTGGAGGGAATAACACAGTGTAGGGATAAAATGGATTAATTCAGGACAGACAGCAGGGATTATTGGAGGAAATAACACAGTGTAGGGATAAAATGGATTAATTCAGGACAGACAGCAGGGATTATTGGAGGAAATAACACAGTGTCGGGATAAAATGGATTAATTCAGGACAGACAGCAGGGATTATTGGAGGAAATAACACAGTGTGGGGATAAAATGGATTAATTCAGGACAGACAGCAGGGATTATTGGAGGAAATAACACAGTGTAGGGATAAAATGGATTAATTCAGGACAGACAGCAGGGAATATTGGAGGAAATAACATAGTGTAGGGATAAATGGATTAATTCAGGACAGACAGCAGGGATTATTGGAGGAAATAACACAGTGTAGGGATAAAATGGATTAATTCAGGACAGACAGCAGGGATTATTGGAGGAAATAACATAGTGTAGGGATAAATGGATTAATTCAGGACAGACAGCAGGGATTATTGGAGGAAATAACACAGTGTAGGGATAAAATGGATTAATTCAGGACAGAGAACAGGGAATATTGGAGGGAATAACACAGTGTAGGGATAAAATGGATTAATTCAGGACAGACAGCAGGGATTATTGGAGGAAATAACACAGTGTGGGGATAAAATGGATTAATTCAGGACAGACAGCAGGGATTATTGGAGGAAATAACACAGTGTAGGGATAAAATGGATTAATTCAGGACAGACAGCAGGGAATATTGGAGGAAATAACACAGCGTAGGGATAAAATGGATTAATTCAGGACAGACAGCAGGGATTATTGGAGGGAATAACACAGTGTAGGGATAAAATGGATTAATTCAGGACAGACAGCAGGGATTATTGGAGGAAATAACACAGTGTAGGGATAAAATGGATTAATTCAGGACAGACAGCAGGGAATATTGGAGGAAATAACACAGTGTAGGGATAAAATGGATTAATTCAGGACAGACAGCAGGGATTATTGGAGGGAATAACACAGTGTAGGGATAAAATGGATTAATTCAGGACAGACAGCAGGGAATATTGGAGGAAATAACACAGCGTAGGGATAAAATGGATTAATTCAGGACAGACAGCAGGGATTATTGGAGGGAATAACACAGTGTAGGGATAAAATGGATTAATTCAGGACAGACAGCAGGGAATATTGGAGGGAATAACACAGTGTAGGGATAAAATGGATTAATTCAGGACAGACAGCAGGGAATATTGGAGGAAATAACACAGTGCAGGGATAAAATGGATTAATTCAGGACAGACAGCAGGGATTATTGGAGGAAATAACACAGTGCAGGGATAAAATGGATTAATTCAGGACAGACAGCAGGGAATATTGGAGGAAATAACACAGCGTAGGGATAAAATGGATTAATTCAGGACAGACAGCAGGGAATATTGGAGGAAATAACACAGTGTAGGGATAAAATGGATTAATTCAGGACAGACAGCAGGGAATATTGGAGGAAATAACACAGCGTAGGGATAAAATGGATTAATTCAGGACAGACAGCAGGGAATATTGGAGGGAATAACACAGTGTAGGGATAAAATGGATTAATTCAGGACAGACAGCAGGGAATATTGGAGGAAATAACACAGTGTAGGGATAAAATGGATTAATTCAGGACAGACAGCAGGGAATATTGGAGGGAATAACACAGTGTAGGGATAAAATGGATTAATTCAGGACAGACAGCAGGGAATATTGGAGGAAATAACACAGTGCAGGGATAAAATGGATTAATTCAGGACAGACAGCAGGGATTATTGGAGGAAATAACACAGTGCAGGGATAAAATGGATTAATTCAGGACAGACAGCAGGGAATATTGGAGGAAATAACACAGCGTAGGGATAAAATGGATTAATTCAGGACAGACAGCAGGGAATATTGGAGGAAATAACACAGTGTAGGGATAAAATGGATTAATTCAGGACAGACAGCAGGGATTATTGGAGGAAATAACACAGTGTAGGGATAAAATGGATTAATTCAGGACAGACAGCAGGGATTATTGGAGGAAATAACACAGTGTAGGGATAAAATGGATTAATTCAGGACAGACAGCAGGGATTATTGGAGGAAATAACACAGTGTAGGGATAAAATGGATTAATTCAGGACAGACAGCAGGGAATATTGGAGGAAATAACACAGTTTAGGGATAAAATGGATAATTCAGGACAGACAGCAGGGTATATTGGAGGGAATAACACAGTGTAGGGATAAAATGGATTAATTCAGGACAGACAGCAGGGATTATTGGAGGAAATAACACAGTGTAGGGATAAAATGGATTAATTCAGGACAGACAGCAGGGATTATTGGAGGAAATAACACAGTGTAGGGATAAAATGGATTAATTCAGGACAGACAGCAGGGAATATTGGAGGAAATAACACAGTTTAGGGATAAAATGGATAATTCAGGACAGACAGCAGGGTATATTGGAGGGAATAACACAGTGTAGGGATAAAATGGATTAATTCAGGACAGACAGCAGGGAATATTGGAGGGAATAACACAGTGTAGGGATAAAATGGATTAATTCAGGACAGACAGCAGGGAATATTGGAGGAAATAACACAGTGTCGGGATAAAATGGATTAATTCAGGACAGACAGCAGGGATTATTGGAGGAAATAACACAGTGTGGGGATAAAATGGATTAATTCAGGACAGACAGCAGGGATTATTGGAGGAAATAACACAGTGTAGGGATAAAATGGATTAATTCAGGACAGACAGCAGGGAATATTGGAGGAAATAACATAGTGTAGGGATAAATGGATTAATTCAGGACAGACAGCAGGGATTATTGGAGGAAATAACACAGTGTAGGGATAAAATGGATTAATTCAGGACAGACAGCAGGGATTATTGGAGGAAATAACATAGTGTAGGGATAAATGGATTAATTCAGGACAGACAGCAGGGATTATTGGAGGAAATAACACAGTGTAGGGATAAAATGGATTAATTCAGGACAGAGAACAGGGAATATTGGAGGGAATAACACAGTGTAGGGATAAAATGGATTAATTCAGGACAGACAGCAGGGATTATTGGAGGAAATAACACAGTGTGGGGATAAAATGGATTAATTCAGGACAGACAGCAGGGATTATTGGAGGAAATAACACAGTGTAGGGATAAAATGGATTAATTCAGGACAGACAGCAGGGAATATTGGAGGAAATAACACAGTGTGGTGATAAAATGCAATGCATGTTGTGAAGATGGATTGTTAAAAAGTGTTTGATAAGATGCCGGACAGGAGGCTTGTTGATCATATTAAAGCTCACGGTATTACAGGGAGTGGGTCAGTGTGGATGGGAAGTTTGATAAAGGGCAGAGTATTGGTTAATGGATGTTTTTCAGACTGTGGGGATGTAAACAGTGGTGTCCCCCAGGGGCAGTGTTGGGACCATTGCTCTTCTCAATACAGAGCAATGACCTGGGCTTGGGTACAAGGGCATAAAATCAACATTTCCTGACGACACCAAGATAGGGAGCATTAAGAACTGTGAAGAGGAATGTTAGCAACTTCAGTGTGACATCGCAACATTAGGAACAGTAGTAGGCCATTCAGCCCCTCGATCCTGTTCCACCATTCAGTGCGATTGGTGTCAGTGAGAATGGGGTTGGTTTATATCAGGCAGAATGAGATTGGTATCAGTGACGGTGGGATTGGTTTTTTCAGACAGTTGGAGATTGGTGTCAGTGACTGTGGGGTTGGTTTATATCAGACAGGAGGAGATTGGTGTCAGTGACTGGTGTTTTTTTTAATCAAAGTGGAGGAGATTGGTGTCAGTGACTGGGTTCAGGAATTGGAAAGAGTCATTTCGCCCCACAATCCTGCTCCGCCATTCAATTAGATCAGGACTAATCTCTACCACAACTCCATTTACTCGCCTTTGCTCCATATCATCTTCAGCTGCTTCATCAATGACTTTCCCTCCATCATAAGGTCAGAAATGGGGATGTTCGCTGATGATTGTTTAGTGTTCAGTTCCATTCGCAACCCCTCAGATAATGATGCAGTCCGTGCCCGCATGCAGCAAGACCTGGACAACATCCAGCCTTGGACTGATAAGTGGCAAGTAACATTCGGGCCAGACAAGTGCCGGGCAATGACCATCTCCAACAAGAGAGAGTCTAACCACCTCCCCTTGACATTCAAAGGCATTACCATCGCCAAATCCCCCACCATCAACATCCTGGTGGTCCTCATTGACCAGAAACTTAACTGGATCAGCCATATAAATACTGTGGCTTCAATCGCAGGTCAGAGGCTGGGTATTCTGCGGCAAGTAACTCACCTCCTGACTCCCCAAAGCCTTTACACATCAACAAGGCACAAGTCAGGAGTGTGATGGAATACTCTCCACTTGCCTGGATGAGTGCAGCTCCAACAACACTCAAGAAGCTCGACACCATCCAGGACAAAGCAGCCCAATTGATTGGCACCCCATCCACCACCTTAAACATTCACTCCCTTTCACCACCGGTGCACAGTGGCTGCAGTGTGTATTATCCACAGGATGCACTGCAGCAACTCGCCAAGGCTTCTTCGACACATATCCCAAACTCGTGATCTCTACCATCTGGAAGATCAAGATCAGCAGGCATATGGGAACAACACCACCTCTCCAATTCACACACCATCCCGACTTGGAAATATATCGCCGTTCCTTCATCGTCGCTGGGTCAAAATCCTGGAACTCCCTTCCTAACAGCACTGTGGGAGAACCTTCACCACACGGACTGCAGTGGTTCAATAAGGCGGCTCACCACCACCTTCTCAAGGGCAATTAGGGATGGGCAATAAATGCTGGCCTCGCCAGCGACGCCCACATCCCATGAACGAATTTTTAAAAAATCCCTTGCAAACCTCACACAACAAAAACCTTTCAATCTCAACAATGAAAATTTCAGTCGAGGCCTAGCATCCACAGCCTTCCAGGGAAGTGAGTTTGTAATTTCCACAACACATTGTGTCAAAAATTGCGACCTTATTTTGCGCATAAATGACCCAGCTCTAATTTTAATGTTATCAAGAAGGTGGCAGATGGAGTATAATGTGGGGAAATGTGAAATTATTCACTTTGGAAGGAAGAATAGAAAAGCGGAATATTATTTAATAGATGAGAGATTGAGAATTATTGGTGTTCAGAGGGATTTGTGTGTCCTTGTACACGGATCACATAAAGTTAACATGCAGATCCAGCAAGCAATTAGGAAAGCAAATAGTATGTTGGCCTTTATTGCAAGGGGGTTGGAGTATAAGAGTAAGGAAGTCTTGCTGCAATTATATCGGGCTTTGGTGAGGCCACACCTGGAGTACTATGTACAGTTTTGGTCTCCTCACCTGAGGAAGGATATACTTGACTTCGAGGGGGTGCAATGAAGGTTCACTAGATTGATTCCTGGGATGAGAGGTTTGTTGCATGTGGAGAGATTGGGCTGAATGGCCCTATATTGTCTGAAGTTTAGAAGAATGAGAGGTGATCTCATTGAAACGTCAAAAATTCTTCGAGGGCTTGACAGGATAGTTGCTGAGAGGCTGTTTCCCCTTGCTGGAGAGTCCAGAACTCGGGGGCATAGTCTCAGGATAAGGGATCGGCCATTTGGGACTGAAATGAGGAAATATTTCTTCACTCAGAGGGTTGTCAATCTTTGGAATTCTCTACCCCAGAGGGCTGTGGATGCTCAGTTGTTAAGTATTTTCAAGAATGAGATGGAGAGATTTTTAGACACCAAGTGAATCAAGGAATCGGGCAGGAAAGTGGAGTTAAGGTAGAAGATCAGCCATGTTCTTACTGAATGGCAGAGCAGGCTCGAGGGGCCGTATGGCCCACTCCTGCTCCGATTTCTTATTCCCTCTTGTTCTGAATCCCCCCCCCCCAAGAAGACATCATTTCTCTGTATCGACCTTATTGAATCCCTTTATTATTTTAAACACCTCGATGAGGTCACATCCCAATGTTCTAAACTCATGGGAATAAAAACCAAGTTTATGCCACCTCTCCTCATAATTTAACCCTTTTAACCCCGGCATCATTCTGGTGAATCTGCACTGTACCTTTTCTAAGGCCGATTTATCTCTCCCTCGGTTCGGTGCCCAGTTCTCCAGGTGGGGTCTGACCAAGGTTCATTACAACTGAAGCATCACTTCTGTATTCCAACCCCACTCGAGATAAAGGTCAACATTCAATTAGACTTGTTGATTATTGTCAAGATTTGTAAGGAATTTGCAAAGGATTCGAAGGGATCTCAGAGTTGGGATTTTTCTTTATTCTGTCCACTCAAGGAGTTTGATAACAGACTTAGTCCTTTGAATTTAGTGCTGGATTATTGGGCCGTGATGTGTTTACTTGTTTGTATTTTGTTAAATACATTTGCTGAGTGTATTTAAATTGAAGACGAGATTCCCAGGCCTGATGCTCTATTCACACATCGAAGGTGAGAGAGATGCTGTGGGACACACGATAAGTCCAGCAGCTGAAAGTGAATCACAGACTGGGTTTTGTGTTTAGTGATCCCGGGTACATTACTGATACCTTCCCTGGATCCCAAGGCTGGGAGATGCACTCGGGAAGGACCGGGGAGCTGGGACTTGGCCATGAGAGTAATTGAAGGTATGAGAACTGAAATAATCTGCAGTGAGAAAGGAGAAAAGGCAAAATAATCGGTAATGAGGACATCAATTAGTCTCTTATCTTGAATTCATCAAGTAATTGGCCCATTCTGTTTGAAACAAAGTTGATTTATTTGACATAGATCCAGAATATTGAATTTCAGCCCAGTTATTGCGGTTATTAACATCAGCAGAAACAAATCCCAACTTCCAGAATGAAGTTCTGCTGCTGAAACCCTCATCCGTGCCTTTGTTTACCTCCAGACTCGACTATTCCAATGCTCTCCAGGCCCGGCCTTCCACTTCACACCCTCCGTAAACTTGAACCCACAATCTCCAGATCAATAATCAGTCCCATTATTCATTGTGTCACTGGCCCAGGCTGTGGAGAACACGGAGCAGCTCCCACTCCCACAGCACTGCGGTATGAGCAGGTACCGAGTCAGCCTCAGTCATGAGCACTGGAATCCACGAGTCCGGGTGTGTCAAAGGTGCACGGTGAACAATCACCAAAGTGAAACATTTTTGCCGCTTCCCTTCGATACCTCAGCTGGTCGAGCGACAAGACTGTCGTGGAAAATAAGACAAAGTCATCCTTCCGTCATTTGTTCAATTCCTGCTCGAAGGAGAACGCGTGATTTTGGAATAAGCAGCAATTAGTTCAAGGTCGCTCTCTGAACTTTACAGGCACCTCACAGATTAACATGTTGCCATGAAGGCACAGGACGCCTCTTTTCCTTTTTCAAACCTGAAAACTTTCTGTGTCTGCCCAAACAAGGCTGCTCTGCCTCTGCTCACCAGCAGGGAGCGCTTTTGAGCAGCAAGACTTCAAAACACTCAGCTCTCGCTTTCAGGCAAAAGAAGTCTTCGATCAGCACCGGACTCCACGAGTCTGAACGTGTCAACAGGCGCACGGTGAACAATCACCAAAGACAGCACTGTTTATCACTTCCCTTCGATAGCTCAGCTGGTAGAGCGGAGGACTGTAGTGAATAAAACAAAATAAAGTCATCCTGAGGTCGCTGGTTCAATTCCGGCTCGAAGGAGTGAGTGTGATTTTGGAATAAGCAGCAATTACCTCAAGGTCACTCTCTGAACTTCACAGGCAGCTCACAGATTAACATGTTGCCACTCAGGCACAGGACACCTCTTCTCCTTTCCAAAACCGAAAAGCTTTCTGTGTCTGCCCGAGCACGGCTGTTTCACTCGAGCATTTCCCTCTGCTCACCAGCAGGGAGTGCCTTTGAGCAGCAACACTTCAAATCGCCCTCAATTTCAGGCAAAATTGTCTTCGATCAGTCAGTCAGTCAGGGCTCTCGCTGCTCCTCGAGCTCGGGCGGCTGTTGCTTTCCGGTGACCTCGTCTTCCTTCCGAAGGCTCGGGCTCTTCTCAGCCTCACTCATGATTACTGTGGCTTCCCGTTCTGCTGTTCCTCACTTGCTGATGCTCGATACCGCCGATTGGAGCAAAGTATTTAATATATTCAGGGAGGGGCAACCCAAGGCAAGATTTCTCTGCTGGTCTTGGAGCAGCTTGAAGGCGAGTGTGAGGCAGGAACTGTGAGGGGCGATTTACAAACAGCAAACGAGGAATTAGCTCAACTGGTGGAGCGCTCACTTGGCCTGTGAGAAGTAGCGGGATCTTTGATTATATTCTCCACTCACCGTTTGTCTTGGTGCAATTATACAGAAACAAGAGTGTTGTCAGTGAGTCCATCGCCCATGGACTTCCTAAACTTCACTGTGTGTTTGGGTACAGAGAGATCAAGGGGCAGCAAATCTTTTGATGTGCAAAACTTCTTGATTTTGCAATGCAGCAAAGATGGAAAGATGAGGTGAGAGATGGAAAAAAAGCTTCGTAATCCTTGATGCCTTCTCTGAAGATTGAATTCAAGCCCTTCAGATTCTGACACTGACGCACTGCTTGCTGCACTGAGAAGGCACTTACCAGGTATGGAGCCAGGCAGCACCACCAAGTAGGACAGCTTGCAAGGTATTGAAGGCCATAAAATTTTGCATAAAAAAATCCAAGCCAGGTAGGAATCGAACCTAATGCGTTATCCATTGCACCACTGGCCCAGATTATAACGAATTAGTAGCAGTGGGAGGCAGTGGGCGTGGCGGAGGTACTAAATAAATACATTGCATCTGTCTTTCCCAAGGAAGAAGACGCTGCCAGAGTGTCAGTAAAGGAAGATGTTGTAGAGATACTGGATTGTCTAAAAATTCATAAACAGGAGGTACTGGAAAGGCTGGCTGTACTTAAAGTAGATACGTCATCTGGTCCGGATGGGATGCATCCTCGGTTGCTGAGGGAAGTAACGGTGGAAATTGCAGAGGGACTGGCAAAAAACCTCCAAACATCCTTAGATATGGGGGTGATGCCAGAGGACTGGAGAATTGCAAATGTTACACCCCTGTTCAAGAAAGGGTGAAAGAAAAAATCCAGCAACTACTGACCAGTCAGTTTAACCTCGGTAGTGGAGAAAGTTCTTGCAACGATAATCCGGGATAGAATTAGCAGATTAATGACTTGGACTTGGGGATACAGGGCACAATTTCCAAATTCTTGCTACCAAAATGCTCCACTTCACTGTCATCTGCATTAAAATTCATCGGCCAATTATACACCCATTTTGCAAGTTTATTGATGTATTTTGTATTTGGTCGCAATCTTCATCAATATTATCCAAACTCCACCCCACCCCGCCAATCTGGTGTCATCTGTAAATTTTGAAATTGTACTTCCGATTCCCGAGTCCAATTGGTTGATGTGAATTGTGAACAGTGGTCCCAGAACCAATCCTTGTGGAGCCCCACTTTCCACCTTATACAGTGTGAGTCGCTACAATTAACCCCACTCTCTGTTTTAGAGCAGTAGTCAAGAGAAACTTCTTTACATAGGGAGTTGTCAGTCTGTGGAATTCACTTCCACAGTTAGTGTTTGGGGCACACAGTTCTGTAATGACAAGTGGTCCTCATGTTTTTATCCAAGACAGGCCTCAGCCCAGTCATTTACTCTAAATGTTGGTGCAATAGTTCAAGCTCAGAGGTGCCAGGTATCGGGAGCAGCAGTAGCTGTAAATAAAATCTAAATGTAAGTAAATACCAATACAGTTCATCTTCATCTATTTCTAGTTTAATAACTTTTGCTGAATGTGGCCCAGGCCAAGTGCCAGGATATCGGGTCAGGTTCACCATAGGAAATGAGTTTGACATCCCTGAGATAGACAATGTGAATCGGATTACCCTCATCCACTAACCCAGCAACTTCTTCAAAAAACTCAAGCAAGTTTGTAAGACACCATTTTCTTTCCCAGAAGCCGTGTTGAGTATCTCTAATGTCTCCTTCTCTTTCCCCATGATCATAAACAGCATCTCTTAGGATCCCTTCAAGCATCTTCCCTCTGATCGAGGTCACACTGATGGGCCTGTCATTCCCCGGCTCTGATTTGTCCCCTTTAATGCAAATGAGAACTACGTGAGCTACCTTCCAATCTCAGGGGACAATCCCTGACTCTATTGAGCTGTTGAAGATACAGGCAAGGGGCTCACAGAGCACCCGTCCCACCTCTTTAAACACCCGGGGGTGGATATCATCTGGACCTGGAGCACAATGCATTTTGAGAGTTCATATTTTATCCAAGATGACATCCCATTCTATTTTAATATTTATGATGTTATTGTTGACAGCACATCCCACAGCTGGAATCTGAGCATCATCCACAGGAGTGTAGACTGATGTGAAATAGTCATTCAACAGCTCTGCCATAGCCCGGGAATCTGTCCTGAACTGTCTTTCAGTGGCCCCAAAGCATCTTTAATGGTCTTCTGACTCCTGACGGAGCTGGAAAGACATTTGCTATTATTCTCAGAATTGGGCACCATCTTCTTTTCCAAAGATCTCTGAGCTTCTCTAATGGCTGCTTTATCTCCCTCGATTGTGGGTGATATTTGACCCAATTCTCCTGTAAACTGAATTCATCCTGATCCGATCTGGGTTAAATGTAAGACAGTTCGGGGAGTCAGGAATCATTCACCGCTAGACCCACACTGACAGGTAAAACCCCAGACGGTTCCTTAGTAAGGATTCCTCTGGTACCTCAGCATATCTTTGTCAGCTATCTTACAGTCCACTCCTGGAGGCCCCACTCCCTGAGCCTGCAACCTTCAGCAGGGTCAGTGGTGGAGTTCCGCAGTGGGAGTGATCCCAGAGTAACTGTCGGGATCGCCCCCACCCTGTGGATGGTCCGGGTCGTGTATTTTTAGTGATCCTGGTGTCTAACACGCACACATCAATAAAACCGGGAATTCTGGAAACACTCTGCAGGTCCTTCTTTATCTGGAGATCAAATGACTGTTGTATAATTGTACCAGCAGTTAACAGGCTCCTGGGAACTCCTCCCTCTGCTATTTTAATGCAGCCTTTAACCCATTTATTTTTAACGGATTTCAGCAGATCAATTTTGCTTTTAAATCTCTTCTCACAGTCAGAATATTTAAAAGGTCTCTCATCAGAGTGAACTCGCTGGTGTGTCAGCAGGTTGCATGATTGAGTGAATCCCTTCCCACACACGGAGCAGGTGAACGGCCTCTCCCCAGTGTGACTGTGTCGATGAGTTTCCAGCTCTGAAGGGTAATTGAATCCCTTCCCACAGTCCCCACATTTCCACGGTTTCTCCGTGGTCCGGGTGTCCTTGTGTCTCTCCAGGTTGGACGATCAGTTGAAGCCACGTCCACACACAGAACACGTGTACGGTTTCTCCCCGCTGTGAATGGTGTGATGTTTTTTCAGGCTGTGTAACTGGTTAAAGCTCTTCCCACAGTCAGTGCACTGGAACACTCTCACTCGGGTGTGTGTGTCTCGGTGCTTTTCCACTCACACTGATGTTAGAAATCTTCTCCCACAGACAGAACAGACAAATGTTTCTCCTTCCACATTCAACGGCCGATGATATTCAGGTCCTGATGAATCGAGTGACTCTGTCAGATCTTGACGTGATCTTTGGTTTGAGTTTCCCTCTGCAAATTCTCCCCTGTAAAAGGAGTTTATAAAAGTTATCACTGTAAGTACAGGATAGAAATTCAGATCAGATAACTTTACTTTCGATGGAACATTATTTCCTCTCTCATTCCTCAAAGCTGTAAATCCCCGTCCCACACACTCTCCATCCTCCTTGTGCTGAAATCCAAACCCATCGCATCATCTTTCAGTGGCCCTAAACCGTGAGTGAAAGGGTGAGAGAGGAATGTGAGAGTGAATGTGAGAGAGTGTGAGAGTAAATGTGAGAGTGAGTGTGAGAGAGTGTGAGTGAGAGAGTGTGAGAGAGTGAGTGTGAGAGTGAGTGTGAGAAAGTGTGAGTACAGCAGTGGGCTCGGTGTGGAGAATGAAGTGGGGCAGGTGGAGCATGTTTCAGTGGGGCAGCAGTGATCATAATCTTATTAGGTTTAGAACAGTTTTCGAAAAGGACAGGGGACAGTCAAATGTGAAAATTCATAACTGGAGGAGGACTAATTCCAGTGAGTCAAAAAGGGATCTTGTCCAGGTGGATTGGAATCAAAAATTGGCAGGCAGAACAGTAATTGAACAATGGGAAGCCTTCAAGGAGGAGTTGGTTTGGGTACAGAGTAGACAGATTCCCACGAGGAGGAAAGGAACAGCATCCAAAGCTTGAGCTCCCTGGATAACTGAAGATTTCGAGATCACCATTTCTCCTTCATTTACAGACGCTCCCTGACCGATCACCATTTCTCCTTCATTTACAGACGCTCCCTGACCAATCACCATTTCTCCTTCATTTACGGACACTCCCTGACCGATCACCATTTCTCCTTCATTGACAGACGCTCCCTGACCGATCACCATTTCTCCTTCATTGACAGACGCTCCCTGACCGATCACCATTTCCCCTTCATTTACAGACGCTCCCTGAGCGATCACCATTTCTCCTTCATTTACAGACGCACCCTGACCGATCACCATTTCTCCTTCATTTACAGACGCTCCCTAACCGATCACCATTTCCACTTCATTTACAGACGCTCCCTGACCGATCACCATTTCCCCTTCATTTGCAGACGCTCCCTGACCGATCACCATTTCTCCTTCATTTACAGACGCTCCCTGACCGATCACCATTTCTCCTTCATTTACAGACGCTCCCTGACCGATCCCCATTTCCCCTTCATTTCCCGGCGGGTAGTGAGGGGGGGATAATGTTCACTGTTTTATATTCGGGTCTGGGGCCGCACTCGGGGTTTGTAAAGCCTGAGCCTGGGCCTGAGCCCGGACCCGGGCCCCGGGGTTTATTGAGCCTCTTGCTCCGATCCTCTGACCTGCACCGAACGCGCTCCTCCCGCAGCCTCGACTGGCCGCGCATGCTCAGGACACACTGCCCGATAATGAGGCACTACTGCGCCTGCGCACTGGCCTCCACTGATTCAGATAGGGCACAATCTGTACCGCGCTGCATGCTGGGTGATGCAGCCGCCATTGATGATCTTAATATCAGGCCGAAAAGCAAAGACATTGGAAGCAGGGAGAGCGCGTTTGGACCAAGGATAATAAAATAAACTGAAAGCCCAGCCCTTCGTGCCATTTAAACCGGCACAAACACACAGCATAGAAGCCCCCGCCCCACATTGGTGAACTCCAGAAAATATTTTTTTCCGTTACTTTTATTAATTTCGTTTTATTAATTGTTGCAACTGACGGGTTCAATTAATGTTTATTTTCCAACTGCACCTCAGGACCGTCAGTTTCACCATTAACCCCGCCCTGGTGATTAAGGAGATATCCGGACCAATAGGAGCAGCAGGAATTGATAGGAATTTCCTTTTATCGGTGGGGTGCCGCAGGGATCAGTGCTGGGGTCTCAACTATTTACAATATATATTAATGGCTTGGATGAAGGAACAGAGTGTCTTGTGGCCAAATTTGTTGATGATACAAAGATTGGTGGAAAAGCAAATTGCGATAAGGATACAAAGTGTCTGTAAAGAGATATTGACAGGTTAAGCAGATGGGCAAAAATTTGGTGGATGGAATCTCATGTGGGAAAATGTGAAGTCATCCACTTTGGGAGGAAAAATAAAACAGCAAAATATTATTTGAATGGAGAAATACTACAAAACGCTGCGGCACAGAGGGATCTGGGTGTCCTCGTACATGAAACATAAAAAGTCAACATACAAGTGCAGCAGGTAATCCGGAAGGCAAACGGAATATTGGCCTTTATTTCTAGCAGGATGGAGTATAAAAGCAGGGAAGTCATGCTACAACTGTACAGGGTGCTGGTGAGACCACACCTGGAGTACTGCGTACAGTTCTGGTGACCTTATTTAAGGAAAGGCATACTTGCATTGGAGGCAGTTCAGAGAAGGTTCACGAGGTTGATTCCGGGTATGGAAGGGTTGTCTGAAAAGGAAAGATTGAACAGGTTTGGTCTATAATTATTGGAGTTTAGAAGAATGAGAGGAGATCTTATTGAAACATACAAGATTCTGAGGGGGCTCAACAGGGTTGATGCTGAGAGGATGTTACCCCTCATGGGGGAATCTAAAACTAGGGGGTATAGTCTCAGAATAAGGGGTCGCTCGTTTAAGACGGAAATGAGGAGGAATTTCTTCTTCCAGAGGGTTGTGAATCTTTGGAATGCTTTACCCCATAAAGCTGTGGAGGCTGAGTCATTGAGCACATTCAAGGCTGAGTTAGACAAATTTTTAATCAGAAAAGGAGTCAAAGGATATGGGGAAAGGGCGCAAAATTCGAATTAATCTAAAAATTAGATCAGCCATGATCTCATTAAATGGTGGATCAGGCTCGAGGGGCCGAATGGCCGACTCCTGCTCCTTTCTCTTGTGGTCTTTTGGTAAATTGACTGGAGAGATGAGCGAACAGTTGGTCCTGCAACCAATCAGAGTGTGTGAGGGGCGGGAGTTGCGGCACTGAATGGGCGGGTCTAAGCCCAGATGTCCCTCATTGTCTGAAGCATCTTTCGCTCCAGGAGAAAACTCGACCATTCTGTTGTGGCTTGAAACAGATGAAACCAGATGAGGTGGAGCAAACATTTCAACATTTGTTAGAAAAACACATGAATGAAGAACAGCCAACATGGATTATTTGAGATATCTCAAGTCTACTGATAAAGGGAATGTAGTGGATGTTGTGTAGATGGATTGTGAAAAGGTATTTGACAAGCTGCCGGACAGGAGGCTATTAAAATGAATGGGGCAGTGTGGGTGGAATTTGTGTGAAGGGCAGAAAACAGAGAGTCGTGGTTAATGGATGTTCTTCAGACTGGAGGGATGTAAACAGTGGTGTCCCCCAGGGTCAGTGTTGGGACCATTGCTCTTCTCAATATCGAGAATGATCTCAGCTTGGGTATGTGGGACACAAGGTGAAAATCTCCAGATGACGCCAAAATTGGCAGCGTGGGGAACTGTGAAGAGGAGTCAGTGACTTCATTGTGACGTGCACAGATTGTCTTATTAATTAACAAGTCTGAGGGTCAGCAACTTTAATATCTTATTAAGAAATATATGAGCAAATTCTTTTTCCTCCACCAGAGTAAACATGCAAGTCCTCCGTGTACACGAGATGATCCCGCTGGATGGAACCTCAGGCACCCTGAGCTTGATCTCCGGTGTCTCCAGTCCCGACTGTCCCTTACATCAGTATCCCCTCACTTTTATACCCTGTTGTGATCCATCTCTGTCACTGGAGCTGGAACTTCCCTAATCTGTGGTTTACAAGGACACATTGCTTGGTTCCCAGCAGTTATTTTTCTTCAGTAGCGCTCTCATGACCCCTAAACCATCCTGCTTACTGTTAAATAGAATCATAGAATCAAAGAAATTTATAGCACAGAAAGAGGCCATTCGGCCCAACATGTCCGTGCCGGCCGAAAAAGAGCTATCCAGCTTAATCCCACTTTCCAGCTCTTGGTCTGTAGCCTTGTAGGTCACGGCACTTCAAGTACATACCCACGTACTCTTTAAATGCGATGAGGGTATCTGCCTCTATCACCCTTTCAGGCAGTGAGTTCCAGTCCCCCACAACCCTTGGGTGAAAGAATTTCTCCTCAACTCCCCACTAATCCTTCTACCAATCACTTTAAATCTATGTCCCTGGTTATTAACCTCTCTGCTAAGAGAAGTGGGTCCTTCCAATCCACACAATCTTGGCCCCTCATAATTTTGTTCACCTCAATTAAATCTGCCTTCAGTCTCCTCTGTTCCAAAGAAAACATCCCCAACCGATCCAATCTTTCCTCTTAGCTAAAATTCTACAGTCCAGGCAACACCCTTGTAAATCCTTCTTGCCTTGTGTATAAAATGTCTGCTATTTGAAAGTCGTGACATTGATCAAAGTCCGCGTTACATTTTCTTGCCATTTGTGTCATGATTTGGAGAAGATCTGCTGCCTGACACTTTAAATCTTACCGATCTTTAACTGTAGCTCACAGTGTCTGAACAGTTACTGTTAACATTGGCCTTTTATGTATCTTCTTGTGCTCCGTCTCCTTAACAACACTAGCTGATCACAGCAATGTTTTCTTCAAATTAAATCCCAGTGTGAAAAAAATGCACAATTTCAGAGTGAAGCAACTTATGCAAGATTGGTGGGAGATGTGACTGGAGATAATGGGCCTGGGGCAGTGAGAACATCTCTTGAGCATGAAGATATTCAGTATCCGAAGAAGCAGGGAGATGAGGTCGTTGTGTCTATTCATCCTGGTATCTGCAAAATCCATCGTCTCTCAATACCCAGCATCCATCTTCCCCTCTCCTGCTTTCCAGTTAAGGCTTTTTTTTCTCGTTACGTCTCAGTATTTGCTTTGAACATCTAATTCACCGGCATCTGGAGGAGCAGAGGAAGCTGGAGATAAAGTAGTGACAGAAACAGAAGGAGATGGCTCGTGATGGCAGAATCTTGTGTGTGTCAATTGCTTCAAGTGAGACATGACAGTCCTGCGTTGCCTTGCACCTTTCCCAGGAGCTGCACTGATTCGGTGCGTGTGTTTTGGAAATGGAAACAGTTCCACCAGCAGCTTGTGGTAATATTTCCCCTCACTGTCCATTTCATGTACCTGCCGACCCGCACTTGGTGCTGTCATTGTCTGAACAAGTCTTTCATGTTCAAACAGTAAATTCCATTTTGTGCGAGCAACTTGTCTGGGGCGAAAGTGACGTGAGTTTCAAAGGGACAAGTTGGAAAGGCAGCGTTGGTCTGTTTGCTTGAATGAAAATTGCAGCAGATTCGCTGGTGGTCCAGTGCTGAGGATTCGGGGCTCTCACCGCCGCGGCACCATGTTTGATCCCCGATCAGGGAACTTGACTTTCCTGGTGTTGTTCAAAATATCACCAACCAAATTCCCCCGACTGAGCACAAAGCTGATTTATTTAACAGATATCCAGAATATTAAATTCCAGCCCAGTTATAGGGGTTATTAACATCAGAAGAAACAAACCCCAACTGTCAGAATGAACATGGTTCAGTCCTGGATGTGATTAACAGCAGAATCCAACCCATGCAGTCACTTTTGAACTTCCTGGTGTCTCAGTACATGTGATGACTGAGTGAATCCCTTCCCACACACGGAATCATAGAATCAGAGAAAGCTACAGCACAGAAGGAAGCCATTCGGCCCATCGTGTCTGTGACGGCCGACAAAGAGCTATCCAGCTTAATCCCACTTTCCAGGGCTTGGTCCGTAGCCCTGTAGGTTATGGCACTTCAAATGCACATCCATGCACTTTTGAAATGAGTTGAGGTTTTCTGCCTCGACCACCCTTTCAGACAGTGAGTTCCAGACCCCGACCACCCTGTCCACTTCTGTGTATCCTCGAACTTTATCACTGCTATCCGGAGGTCGAGGAGACAACCATTCGCTCCTCAATGACATAAATCGTGAATTATACCCTGACCCCGACGAGCCCAGAAACAAGAACGTGTCCTTAAATTAAAGTGTTACAGACACATTCTGTGAGAGGTCTGTCTGTGCGATGAAATGGTGTTTTTGAACAGTCATTCTGATATCGGTTTCCTCCTCAAACCTCAACAAATACCAATTCCAAAGTGTGACTTTGTCGCTGAATTCCACAAATTAGGTAAAAATAATAAATTACACAAAACACTGCTGGGAGTTGAACCCAGGATCGCCTGTTCACAAGACAGATGCTTTAACCAACTAAACCACAGCACCAATTCACAGCACCTGTTCCCCACCTCGTCTCACTAATATCGATCAGTGACACGTTACTGTCTGTTCGAGGCACAGACCGTTTTATCTTTGTCTGTTTCCCTTGTCCGTTTACCTGTGCATCCTGATACTGCCTGCATTTCTCGCTGTGTTTATCTTTGTGTATCCATCAGTGTGTTGATACACGGATGATTAAGTGTGCTTGTGTTTGTTACATTAAATAAATTCGGGGTTCAGACAATTCTCGCTCTGACATTGGAGAACTATTGAGCTGAACTTTACAGCGAAGTCTTGTTTATTGTGGTGCTGAAACGAAAAACCCGAAGAGGTCCAAAAAGGGAAAAGGAGAAAAAACTTGAGGGAAAATAACGACAACAATCAAGGTATTTACAGGTATATTAAGAGAAAGAAGGGTGACTAAGAGTAATGTGGGACCCTTAAAGACAGATGGAGGTGATATTGTAATTGAAAATCAGGAAATGGCAGAGTTGCTAAATATTTACTTTGCATCGGTCTTCATAGAAAAGGATGAGGCGAACATAGCAGAGACACGAGGAAAACTGCAAATAAATCAAGGGGATTCAGTGTAAATAAAATAAACAGGCAATTCGGCCCAACTAGACTATATCGGTGTTTATGCTGCAGACGAGCCTCCTCCAACCCCTCTTCATCTAACCCGATGAGCAAACTCTAATATTCCCTTCTCCTCTATGTGCTTATCCAGCTTCCCCGTAAATGCATCCATTCTATTCACCTTAACGACTCCTTGTGGTGGTGAGTTGAACATTCTAACGCCTCTCTGGGGAAGTCTGTTTCTCTTGAATGCCAGATTGGATACATTAGTGACTGGATTATATTCATGGCCCCAATGTTTTGGAGTCCCCACTCCCACAAGAGCGAACGCCTTGTCTATGCCTAACCTATAAAGCCCTCACATAATCTTAAAGCCCGATATCAGGTCACCCTCAGCCTCCTCTTTTCTATACAGAAGAGCCCCAGCCTGTTCAAACTTTCAATATGGGGAAGTATAAGGTCATCTACTTTGGACGGAAGCAATATAGATCAGAGTATTTTCTAAATGGTGAGAAGCTCGGAACTATGGAGGAGCAGAGAGATTTAGGGATCGAAGTACAGAAATCACTAAAAGCCAGTGGACTGCGAAAAAATAATTTGAAAGTCCAATCTGATGTTGGCCTTTATCTCAAGGGAACTGGAATTCAAAGACGTGGAAATATGTTCCAGATAGAAAGCTCTGGTGAGACCCCATTTAAAGTATTGCATTCAGTTCTGGGCACACCCCTCAGGAAAGACATATTGGCCGTGGAGGGGATGCAGCGCAGTTTCACCAGAATGATACCGGGGCTAAAATGGTTACATTATGAGGGCAAGTTGCGTGGACAAGGTTTGTATTTCCTCGTGTATAGAGGATTAAGTGGTGATGTAATTCAGGTGTTGAAGGTGATTCAATGATCCAATGGTGGGTGTGTGAGTTGGTGCTGAATCGGTCCCCTTCAGTGAAGAGAGGGTCAGCGGGCGCCTGACAGACACGGCTCGGAACGGGACTCGCTTCTCTCCGGCGGCAGCGGCTGGTTTAGAGAGATCTCTCTGTCTGCTGCTGTTACTCCGCCTCCCGCACTCTGGGAGAACCGCGGAGCTCGGTCCTCATTTTTCTCTTATGGATCCGGCTCCATCCGTTTACTGTTGACGGGAGTGCGTCTGATACCAAGTCAGTCAGAAGCGGGTGCAAATCACAACATAGGCACAGGCCCAAGGACTGGGGACTGGTTTGATATTGGGTCCTTTTTAAGGGACCGGCTGTAGAATGTTTGTATAATAATAATGATCAGAATTAACTTTGAAACAATGAATTTTTTTTCAGTTATTTCCCATTTCCACCCTCACCAGTTTTATACAGTAACAGGTAACAATGTTTGAGGGATGTGATGTCCAGTGTTGGTGGAATCAGTGTAATTTAACTTGATACATTGAAGAATCTCTTGTCTATCCCAGGCTCTTACCTTAGGTTTAGACCCTCACCTGGTTTAAAATCGGTCACTCACTGATATAAATAAACCAATAACAATCCCGAAACCTCAGCGGGGATATTTGTTCGGATACTTAGTGACGGTCCCAATTTCCACTGAAATTCTCAATCTGCAAATCCCAGAGGCTGTTTCGGGTTTGACAAACTGTGAAACAGATTGTTTTAAAAGCCGGAAAGAGGGAAAAACTGGTGGTTGATATGAAGTGTTATACATTATCTCTTTCTGTTTCAGATTTACAATTTCTCTTTGTGTGTTACTGACAGGAGAGGCTATAACGGAGCTCAGTGACTGGGTAACGAGCTGCACTGAGTCATTGGCCTGTGTTACAGACCGGCTCGTTGGACCTGCTCATTTCGTGAACTCGCTGGTGTCTCAGCACGTGTGATGACTGAGTGAATCCCTTCCCACACACGGAGCAGGTGAACAGTCTCTCAACCAATGGGCATGCGTTGATGTGTCAGCAGTTCATTTCTGCTTTTAAAGCTCTTCTCACAGTCACTGCATTAAAAGGTCACTCAATAGTGTCAACAAGTTAATGTTTCAGAAGGTGGGATGATCGAGTGAATCTCTTCCCACACACGGAGCAGGTGAAAAGTCTCTCCCCAGTGTGAGTGCGTCGATGTCTCAGCAGTTCGTTTCTGATTTTAAATCTCTTCCCACAGTCAGAACATTTAAAGGTCTCTCAGTGTGAACTCGCTGGTGTGTCAGCAGGGTCGATGACTGAGTGAATCCCTTCCCACACACTGAGCAGGTGAACGGCCTCTCCCCAGTGTGAACTCGCTGGTGTGTCAGCAGGGTCGATGACTGGGCGAATCCCTTCCCACACACTGAGCAGGTGAACGGCCTCTCCCCAGTGTGAACTCGCTGGTGTGACAGAAAGTGTGATGACAGAGCGAATCCCTTCCCACACACGGAGCAGGTGAACGGTCTCTCCCCAGTGCGAGCACGATGGTGTCTCAGCAGTTCAATTTTGCTTTTAAACCTCTTCTCACAGTCAGAACATTTAAAAGGTCTCTCATCAGTGTGAAGTCGCTGGTGTGTCAGCAGGGTGGATGACTGAGTGAATCCCTTCCCACACACGGAGCAGGTGAACGGCCTCTCCCCAGTGTGGGTCCGTTGGTGTGTCAGCAGATTCCTTTTGCATTTAAACCTCTTCTCACAGTCAGAACATTTAATAGGTCTCTCCCCAGTGTGAACTCGCTGGTGTGTCAGGAGGCCGGATGACTGAGCGAATCCCTTTCACACACGGAGCAGGTGAACGGCCTCTCCCCAGTGTGACGGCGTCGATGAGTTTCCAGCTCTGAAGGGTAATTGAATCCCTTCCCACAGTCCCCACATTTCCACGGTTTCTCCGTGGTCCGGGTGTCCTTGTGTCTCTCCAGGTTGGACGATCAGTTGAAGCCTCGTCCAAGCACAGAACACGTGTACGGTTTCTCCCCGCTGTGAATGGTGTGATGTTTTTTCAGGCTGTGTAACTGGTTAAAGCTCTTTCCACAGTCAGTGCACTGGAATACTCTCACTCGGGTGTGTGTGTCTCGGTGCTTTTCCACTCACACTGATGTTTGAAATCTTCTCCCACAGATAGAACAGACAAACATTTCTCCTTCCACATTCAAAGGCCGATGATATTCAGGTCCTGATGAATCGAGTGACTCTGTCAGCTCTTGACGTGATCTTTGGTTTGAGTTTCCCTCTGCAAATCCTCCCCTGTAAAAGAAGTTTATGAAAGTTATCACTGCAACTACAGGATAGAAATTCAGATCAGATAACTCCACTTTCTATGGAACATTATTTCCTCTCTCATTCCTCAAAGCTGAAAATCCCCCGTCCCACACACTCTCCCTCCTCCCTGTGCTGAAATCCAAACCCATCGCATCATCTTTCAGTGGCCCAAAACCATGAGTGAAAGGGTGTGAGAGAGCGAGTGTGAGAGAGGGAGTGTGAGAGAGTGTGAGTCCAGCAGTGGGCTCGGTGTGGAGAATGAAGTGGGGCAGGTGGAGCATGTTTCAGTGGGGCAGCAGTGATCATAATCTCATCAGGTTATGGAAAAGGACAGGGGACAATCAAATGTGAAAATTCTTAACTGGAGGAGGGCAAATTCCAGTGAGTTAAAAAGGGATCTTGTCCAGGTGGATTGGAATCAAAAATTGGCAGGCAGA
The DNA here is from genome assembly GCF_035084215.1 of Heptranchias perlo. NCBI lineage: Eukaryota > Metazoa > Chordata > Chondrichthyes > Hexanchiformes > Hexanchidae > Heptranchias > Heptranchias perlo. The sequence continues at coordinate 184,258 of NW_027139458.1, forward strand.
ACAGTAATTGAACAGTGGGAGGCCTTCAAGGAGGAGTTGGTTTGGGTCCAGAGTGGACAGATTCCCACGAGGAGGAAAGGAACAGCATCCAAAGCTAGAGCTCCCTGGATGACGAAAGGTATAGAGATCACCATTTCTCCTTCATTTACAGACGCTCCCTGACCGATCACCATTTCTCCTTCATTTACAGACGCTCCCTGACCGATCACCATTTCTCCTTCATTTACAGACGCTCCCTGACCGATCACCATTTCTCCTTCATTTACAGACGCTCCCCGACCGATCACCATTTCTCCTTCATTTACAGACGCTCCCTGACCGATCACCATTTCTCCTTCATTTTCAGACGCTCCCTGACCGATCACCATTTCTCCTTCATTTACAGACGCTCCCTGACCGATCACCATTTCTCCTTCATTTTCAGACGCTCCCTGACCGATCACCATTTCTCCTTCATTTACAGACGCTCCCCGACCGATCACCATTTCTCCTTCATTTACAGACGCTCCCTGACCGATCACCATTTCTCCTTCATTTTCAGACGCTCCCTGACCGATCACCATTTCTCCTTCATTTTCAGACGCTCCCTGACCGATCACCATTTCTCCTTCATTTACAGACGCTCCCTGACCGATCCCCATTTCCCCTTCATTTCCCGGCGGGGAGTGAGGGGGGGATAATGTTCACTGTTTTATATTCGGGTCTGGGGCCGCACTCGGGGTTTGTAAAGCCTGAGCCTGGGCCTGAGCCCGGACCCGGGCCCCGGGGTTTATTGAGCCTCTTGCTCCGATCCTCTGACCTGCACCGAACGCGCTCCTCCCGCAGCCTCGACTGGCCGCGCATGCTCAGGACACACTGACCGATAACGATTCACTACAGCGCCTGCGCTCTGGGCTCCACTGATTCAGATAGGGCACAATCTGAACCGCGCTGCATGCTGGGTGATGCAGCCGCCATTGATGCTCTTAATATCAGGCCGAAAACCAAAGACATTTGAAGCAGGGAGAGCGAGTTTGGACCAAGGAAAATAAAATAAACTGAAACCCTCGCCCTTTGTGCCATTTAAATCGGCACAAACACACAGCGCAGATGCTCCACCACTTCGGTGAACTCCAGAAAATATTTTTTACGCTAACTTTTATTAATTTCGTTTTATTAAATGTTGCAACTGACGGGTTCAATTAATGCTTACTTTCGAACTGCACCTCAGGATGTCAGTCTCACCACTAATCCCGCCCTGGTGATTAAGGAGAGTTCCGGACCAATAGGAGGAGCGGAAATTGACTTGAGCGGTGGGCGGCTGAGGGGTGAGTTGGTCCTCCAACTCATCGGAGTGTGTGAGGGGTGGGAGTTGTGGCACCGAATGGGCGGGTCTAAGCCCAGATGTCCGTCATTGTCTGAAACATGATTTTTAAAACGTAATTTATCTTAAACTCCAGGAGACCTTTCTGTTGCGTCTTGAAACAGATCAAACCACATGAGGTGGAGCAAACATTGGAAACAGGGAGAGCGCGTTTGGTCCAAGGATAATAAAATAAACTGAAACCCCAGCTCTTTGTGCCATTTAAACCGGCACAAACACACTGCGTTGATGCTCCCCCACTTTGGAGAAATCCAGAAAATATTTTTTTACCGTAACCTTTATTAATTTCGTTTTATTAAATGCTGCAACTGACGGGTTCAATTAATGTAAGGAATCTTACAACACCAGGTTATCGTCCAACAAATTTATTTTAAAATCACAAGCTTTCGGAGATGATCCCCTTCGTCAGGTGAATGAGTGAAAGGTTCTCAAATCGCATATCTTGTATTAGGCTGGGACAGCATCACACCAATCAAAAGGTGTCGTTGGTGTTCAGACAGATTAGCCACGGTGAACAGCACGTCCCAGTACACTGGAGAACAGCGTCCACGACACCACACAACCCTGCCACGGCAACCTCTGCAAGACATGCCAGATCATCGACACAGATACCACCATCACACGAGAGGACACCACCCACCAGGTACATGGTTCATACTCCTGTGACTCGGCCAACGTTGTCTACCTCATACGTTGCAGGAAAGGATGCCCCGGAGCATGGTACATTGGCGAGACCATGCAGACGCTGCGACAACGGATGAACAGACACCGCGCAACAATCGCCAGACAGGAGGGTTCCCTCCCAGTCGGGGAACACTTTAGCAGTCAAGGACATTCAGCCACCGATCTTCGGGTAAGCGTTCTCCAAGGCGGCCTTCGAGACACACGACGACGCAAAATGGTCGAGCTGAAATTGATAGCCAAGTTCCGCACCCATGAGGACGGCCTCAACCGGGATCTTGGGTTCATGTCACGCTACACGTAACCCCGCCAGCAAGGGGGAAAAAACGTTATCTGTTTTTAATATTCTCTCTCACTCTGCCTTTCGGGTCTCTTTCTCTCTGTCTGTGTAATTTGACATAATGTGTATTCAGTATACTGGGACCTACTGTTTTCCGTGGCTAACCTGTCTGAACACCAACGACACCTTTGATTGGTGTGATGGTATCCCAGCCTAATACAAGATATGCGATTTGAGAACCTTTCACTCATTCACCTGACGAAGGAGATAATCTCCGAAAGCTTGTGATTTTAAAATAAAATTGTTGGGACTATAACTGGTGTTGTAAGATTCCTTACATTTGTCCAGTTTCCTGGATCAGCGGCCATTAGTCACGGTGGGCCCCAGCCCCTGATGGAAATTCCACCGGCGAGCAGCAGCCCAGCGGCCCCCGGGAAATTTGTAATAACTTTCAAAAGGGAACAGGACAAATATTTGAAGGGGAGAAATTTGCAGGACCGCGGGGAAAGAGGGACTAATTGGACAGCTCTTTCAAAGAGCCAGCACAGGCACGATGGGCTGAACGGCCTCCTCCTGTGCAGTAAGATCCTATGAGGTTCAAGGTGCAGCATCGACAGGGTGGAGCGGCTGTCACCAGCTGTGCCTGATGACCATCAGGTGAAGTCCAACACAGTGAAGGAAATGCAGCCCCCAGTGCACTCTCCCTCCCTGCAGCATTCCTCCAGGAATCCACTCGACACTGTGCAGCATCACACCGGCAAATGAGTTGGAGAGGAACTTCTACAAACGTCAGATTTTTCCCAAAGAAGTTCGGACGTTTGTCTCTCTCTCTCTCTCCTGGGGAGCGACGGGGCCGGGTGGAATTAATCCCAGTACCTTCCGAAAACAATCAATCAATCATCGAAAGCTCAGGGCAGCGAACACTATTGGTCCCACCTCCTGATCCAGGGCATGTCTGAGGATACTGATTGTTTCCAGGACTCCCTCAGACTGGTCTGAAACACCGACCGTGGGCCAATTACTGACTGCAATGCTACGAATTAAAACACAACCTGCAGTTGAAACATTCAAAGCACCCCATTTAATATAAAGAGACATTATTGTAAATTAACCCCACCCACTGAACACTCTCCAGGCACAGACACACACACACGGGCCAGCGTTTTACACACACACACACATCGTCGTTACTCAATGAGCTTCTTGGCTTTGAAGAAGCGTCGCAGGTAGAAGACCTGCCAGGTGGCCAGGCCGACGAGGCAGCACATGGAGAAGATGCTGAAATACAGGACACGAGCACTGGTGGACTCTGCACGGAGGGAGGGAGGGAGAGAGAGAGAGAGAGGGGCTCATCAAACAGGTTGGAGGAGTGGATTCAATCTGCACTAAGATCACTTCACTGAAGGCAGCCCTCCCTCTTCCTTTCACCTTGCTGCCCCGAGCACCGTTTCCCTGCTCCTGGGTCACTGCTGCTCCAAGTCTGCCCTTTGGTCGATGCCTGGGGTCACTCCCTCCCCCGAACCCCCATCCTGGATCCTCTCTCGCGAAACAGCTCAGGTGAGAGCAGGGACATGGCAGGCCTTTCATGGGAGCGTCACTCTGTCCACAACTGACACCCTGTCCCTTCCTAACAGGTCAATCCCACCATCGAGAATCTTACAGCACAGGAGGCCTCTCGGCCCATCGTGCCTGTGTTGGCTCTTTGAAAGAGCTGTCCCATTAGTCCCACTCCCCTGCCCTTTCCCCATAGCCCTGCAAATGTTTCCTTTCAGTGTTTATCCAATTCCCTTTTGAAAGTAATTATTAAATCTGCTTCCACCGCCCTTTCAGGCAGCTCATTCCCGATCATAACTCGCTGCGTACAAATAAAACCCTCATCGCCATCTGGTTCTTTTGCCAATTACCTTAAATCTGTGTCCTCTGGTTACCGACCCTTCTGCCACTGGAAATAGTTTCTCTTTATTTAATCTATTAAAACTCTTCATAATTTTGAACACCTCTATTAAATCTCCCCGTAACCTTCTCTGCTCTAAAGAGAACAATCCCAGTTTCTCTACATAACTGAAGTCCCTCATCCCTGGTACCATTCTAGTAAATCTCCTCTGCACCCTCTCCAAGGCCTTGACATCCTTCCTAAAGTGTGGTGCCCAGAATTGGACACAATACTCCAGCTGAGGCCGAACCAGTGTTTTCGAAAGGTTCAGTATAACTTCCTTGCTTTCGTAATCTATGCCTCTATTAATAAAGCCCAGGATCCTGTATGCTTTTTTTTTTAACAGCCTTCTCAATTTGCCACCTTCAAAGATTTGTGTCTGTGCACTCCCCAGGTCTCTCTTTTCCTGCATTCCCTTTAAAATTGTACCATTTAGTTTATATTGCCTCTCCTCATTCTTCCGACCAAAATGAATCACTTCTCTGGGTTAAATTTCATCTGCCATGTCTGCCCATTCCACCAGTCTATGTCCTCCTGAAGTCTGTTACTATCCTCCACATTGTTTACTACATTTCTGAGTTTCGTATCATCTGCAAAGTTTGAAATACCCTGAATACCCAAGTGTAAGTCATTAATATATATCAAAAAGAGCAGTGGTCCTAATACTGACCCCTGGGGAACACCACTGTATATTTCCCTCCAGTCTGAAAAACAACCGTTCATCACTACTCTCTGCTTTCTGTCCTTTAGCCAATTTTGTAACCATGCAGCCACTGTCCCTTTAATCCCAGGGGCTTCAAATGATCCCTTCTGTCTCTGGACCCCGTTTATACCGTCCTTCCCCAAAAACTTATTCCACAACTCTGCCCTCTGGTGTCGAAAGGTCCCAGCCCTCTGACTCCAACTCCCTGGTTTAGATGAGTGGAGGCCTCCAGCCCATGGAGCACCCCATCTAACGGCCCATGAAAGGACTCTGTGTTTTCCCTCCGCTACCCTACTGAGAGCCTCCCCTCCGGGTGTTCCATCCTGCCCACACTCGCCCCAGTTTGTACACACGTTCCCTTATCCTGCAGTCAAACTTGGAATGAAAATATGCAGAATCTTATCTGCCTCGACAAGGCCCCCTTGTCAGAAGGTCGTGGCTTCGAGCCCCACTCCAGAGACTCGAGCACCTAATCCAGGCCGACACTCCCAGTGCAGTACTGAGGGAGTGCCGCACTGTCTGAGGTGCCGTCTTTCCGATGAGACGTTAAACTGAGTCCCTGCCTGCCCCTCTCAGGTGGACGTAAAAGATCCCACGGACACGAATGGGAGAAGAGCAGAATTCTCCCCTGGGTGTTCTGGCCAATATTTATCCCTCAACCAACGCCACTAAAACACAGATTATCTGGTCATTATCACAACGCTGTTTGTGGGATCTTGCTGTGTGCAAATTGGCTGCCCGTTCCCTAAATTGCAACAGTGACTACACTTCAAAATAGTACATTACTGGCTATAAAGTGATCTGGGACATCTCGAGGTCGTGGAAGGGGCGAAATAAATGTACGTTTTTTAAAAAAAACGAAGTCCCTTTGACACTGGGGATCAGTCCTGCAGTCCTTTTAACCCCTGGCCCCTGGTACCCAAGCCCTAGACCACCCCTCTTTACTCCGAGGGCGAGTGGAGGGCAGTTGGGGCAAGGGATGCTTTGCCACAAAGTGCCTGAAGCAGAGCCCACTGCATCTTTCACAGGACGACTGGATAACCGTATGAAGCTGAGGCTCGTGCTATGGGGGAGAGAAGGGGAGAGGGGCTTATGTCCCGGGAGGTGGAGGGAGCTAAAACCCACAAACTTCTGACTCGGAGGGGTGAGTGACGCTGACCGAGGAACGAGACAGGGTCCCCGAGACCGGAAGCAGTAAGTGGAGAAGGGGCGGGTGTTGCAGACTGAAGCCTGTGCTGGGTGCTCCTACCATTGGTGTCTCTCATCTCTTCCTCTCGCTGCTTCATGTCGGCAAAGTCATTGACGATCGACTCTGACAGATCCTCCAATCGTCGCAGCTCCACCTCAAGTGGCTTCAGCTTCTCCGCCTTGGCGATCTGGGCAGGGAGAGAGAGAGATAGAGAGACGGTCTGTAAGATCGGACAAAGATGTAGTAAATCCATTGTTGACTTGAGAGACCCACACTACAGAAAGGATATTGAAGCACTAGAGGCGAGGGGAGGAGATGTAGAGAGGGACTAGGTTCTTAACACTCCCAATCTTGTTTCTTGATATCACGTGGAGTGAATCAAATTGGCTGAAGACTGGCTTCTGTGATGGTGGGGATGTCGGGAGGAGGCCGAGATGGATCATCCACTCAGCACTTCTGGCTGAAGATGGTTGCAAACGCTTCAGCCTTGTTTTTGCACTCACGTGCTGGACTCCGCCATCATTGAGGATGGGGATGTTTACAGAGCCTCCTCTTTCCGTTAGTTGTTTAATTGTCCACCACCATTCACGACTGGATGTGGCAGGACGACAGAGCTTTGATCTGATCCGTTGGTTGTGGAATTGCTTAGCTCTGTCTATAGCATGTTGCTTCTGCTGTTTACCATGCATGTAGTCCTGTGTTGTAGCTTCACCAGGTTGGCACCTCAGATACGTCTGGTGGTGCTCCTGGCATGCTCTTCTACACTCCTCATTGAACCAGGGTTGATCCCCCAGCTTGTTGGTAATGGTGGAGTGAGGAAAATGTCGGGCCATGAGGTTACAGATTGTGCTGGAATACAATTCTGCTGCTGCTGATGGCCCACAGCGCCTCATGGATGCCCAGTTTTGAGCTGCGAGATCTGTTCTGAATCTATCCCATTTAGCACGGTGGTAGTGCCACACAACACGTTGGATGGTGTCCTCAGTGCGAAGACGGGACTTCGTCTCTACGAGGACTGTGCGGTGGTCACTCCGACCAATACTGTCATGGACAGATGCATCTGTGACAGGTTGATTGGTGAGGGCAAAGTCAAGTAGGTTTTTCCCTCGTGTTGGTTTGCTCATCACCTGCCGCAGGCCCAGTCTGGCAGCTATGTTGCGAACAGTCCTTTTATACTTGTTTTAACTGTCTGATTCACTTGTTTTATTCCTTATGCTATCTGCACTTGTGTATAGAACTCTTATTTGGGCAACAGACCGACTGGACCACATCTAGAATATACTGTGTGCAGTTTTAGTCTCCTTATTTAAGGAAGGACATAATTGCTTTGGAGGCATTTCAGAGAAGGTTCCCTCGACTGATTCCTGGGATGAGGGGGTTATCTTATGAGGAAAGGTTGGACAAGTTGGGCCTGGACAGGCTGGAGTTTAGAAGAATGAGAGGTGATCTTATTGAAAATATAAGATCGTGAGGAGACCAGAAGGGGTAGATGCTGAGAGGATGTTTCCCCTTGTGGGAGAGACGAGAACTGGGGGACCACAGTTTAAAAATAAATGGTCTCCCATTTAAGACGGAGATGAGGAAAAACTTTTTCTCTCAGAGGGTCGTGAGTCTATGGAACTCCCTTCCCCAGAGAGCGGTGGAGGCAGGGTCAGTGAATATTTTTAAGGCTGAGTTAGATAGATTCCTGATTAACATGGGAGTCAAAGGTTATAGCAGGTCGATGGGAAAGTAGGGTTGAGGTCATAATGAGATCAGCCTTGATCTTATCAAATGGCAGAGGGGCCGAATGGCCTACTCCTGCTCTTAATTCGTAGGTTCTGATGCTGTTTTTCTCACTTCTTAAAAATATCACACTTGTTTTTCATCACTGCTGTATTATTTTTTAATCAGTTATTTTATTATTTCCTGTATTTTTTTGATGAACCTGAAGTATTTATATTACCTGTGACACTATTTGTGACCTGGACTTTGCTCTCATCCCTTTTTCTTATCAGTGAGCTATTTTCACTTTTATTATTATTTCTGCCCGAGCCCTCCCCGTACCCCAGGATCCCCCCCCTCGGACTCACTCACCCGGGGGCAGGCGGCTCTCGAAGCAGATCTCGAACATGTCGTAGTCGTCAGTGGTGAAGTCGAATTTGCCCTTAGCCGCCTCCTCCTTAGAGTACAGGATGTGGCCGGAGGAGTCCGTCACCTGGGGGAGGGGAACAGAGAGGTTACACCCTGGCTCCAGCCCGGAACTGTCCCCCACAGCTCCCTCCCCACACCACCCTCCCAATGGTGGAAAGGTACAAAAAGATCATTAAAAAGGATAATGGAACGTTGGCCTTTATCTCGAGGGCTGGAATACAAAGAGGTGGAAGTTATATTACAGCTGGACAGAGCTCTGGTCAGACCCCATCTGGAGACACTGCGTCCAGTTCTGGGCACCGTCCCCTCAGGAAGGACATATCGGCCTTGGAGGGGGTGCAGTGCAGATTCACCAGAATAACACCGGGGCTAAAAGGGTTAAATTATGAGGACAGGTTGCAGAGACGAGGCTTGTATTCCCTCGAGTGTAGAAGATTAAGGGGTGATCGAATCGAGGGGTTTAAGATGATTAAAGGATTTGATGGGGTCGATAGAGAGAAACTATTTCCTCTGGTGGGGGGAGTCCAGAACAAGGGGGAATAATCTTAAAATTAGAGCCCGGCCGTTCAGGGGTGATGTCAGGAAGCATTTCCTCACACAAAGGGGAGTGGGAATCTGGAACTCTCTCCCCCGGAAAAGGGGGAGGCCGGGGGTCAATTGAAAATTTCAAAACTGAGATTGATGGATTTTTGTTGGGTGAGGGGATTAAAGGGAATGGAACCAAGGGGGGAAATGGAGTGAAATACAAATCAGACATGGTCGGACTGAATGGGGGACAAGCTCCCTCCTCCCCCCCTCCTTCCTCCCTCCCTCCCCCCCCCCCTCCCCCCTCCCCCCCTCCCCCCCCCCCGCCCTCCTCCCCCCCCGCCCTCCTCCCCCTCCTCCCCCCCCCTCTCTCCCTCCCGCCTTGAGGTGGGGGCGGGCGGCCGGCTGTTCGCTCAGCTCGGACTCTCCGCTCACCAGCCTGTCCTTGTGGATCTCCTCCCGCAGACACTTCCTGGCGTTGGACGGCAGCTGGAAGGAGATGGCGCCGGCGGCCAGCAGCTGGTTCAGGGCGGCGAGGGGCAGGAGCAGGGCGGGGGGAGGAGGTGAGGGCCTGAGGCCGGGGACTGGGAGTCGGGGAGGGCCTGAGGCCGGGGACTGGGAGTCGGGGAGGGGCCTGAGGCCGGGGACTGGGAGTCGGGGAGGGGCCTGAGGCCGGGGACTGCGAGTCGGGGAGGGGGCTGAGGCCGGGGACTGGGAGTCGGGGAGGGGCCTGAGGCCGGGGACTGGGAGTCGGGGAGGGGGCTGAGGCCGGGGACTGGGAGTCGGGGAGGGGGCTGAGGCCGGGGACTGGGAGTCGGGGAGGGGCCTGAGGCCGGGGACTGGGAGTCGGGGAGGGGCCTGAGGCCGGGGACTGGGAGTCGGGGAGGGGCCTGAGGCCGGGGACTGGGAGTCGGGGAGGGCCTGAGGCCGGGGACTGGGAGTCGGGGAGGGGCCTGAGGCCGGGGACTGGGAGTCGGGGAGGGCCTGAGGCCGGGGACTGGGAGTCGGGGAGGGGCCTGAGGCCGGGGACTGGGAGTCGGGGAGGGGCCTGAGGCCGGGTACTGGGAGTCGGGCCTGAGGCCGCTCTCGGGTCGCTCGGTTCCTGCGCGGTTTCCAGGGGCAACGGATTCCGGGCCCAGGCCCAGCGACCGTTACTATGGGCGGCCTGGTATTATGGGATGGAGGGAGAGGCCTGTCCCCAACTTTAGTTCTTTCAATGTGGACGCCGGGCAGGGTGGGATGTGTCGGAGGTCCCCGGGGTGTTTGGGTCACGAGGGGAGGGGGGAGACAGGCTGAGGGTGGGGGGGACTCGGTTTGGGGTGAGGGAAGAGGGGGAGACAGGCTGAGGGTGGGGGGGACTCGGTTTGGGGTGAGGGAAGAGGGGGAGACAGGCTGAGGGTGGGGGGGACTCGGTTTGGGGTGAGGGAAGAGGGGGAGACAGGCTGAGGGTGGGGGGGACTCGGTTTGGGGTGAGGGAAGAGGGGGAGACAGGCTGAGGGTGGGGGGACTCGGTTTGGGGTGAGGGAAGAGGGGGAGACAGGCTGAGGGTGGGGGGGACTCGGTTTGGGGTGAGGGAAGAGGGGGAGACAGGCTGAGGGTGGGGGGGACTCGGTTTGGGGTGAGGGAAGAGGGGGAGACAGGCTGAGGGTGGGGGGGACTCGGTTTGGGGTGAGGGAAGAGGGGGAGACAGGCTGAGGGTGGGGGGACTCGGTTTGGAGTGAGGGAAGAGGGGGAGACAGGCTGAGGGTGGGGGGGACTCGGTTTGGGGTGAGGGAAGCGGGGGAGACAGGCTGAGGGTGGGGGGGACTCGGTTTGGGGTGAGGGAAGAGGGGGAGACAGGCTGAGGGTGGGGGGGACTCGGTTTGGGGTGAGGGAAGAGGGGGAGACAGGCTGAGGGTGGGGGGACTCGGTTTGGGGTGAGGGAAGAGGGGGAGACAGGCTGAGGGTGGGGGGGGACTCGGTTTGGGGTGAGGGAAGAGGGGGAGACAGGCTGAGGGTGGGGGGGACTCGGTTTGGGGTGAGGGAAGAGGGGGAGACAGGCTGAGGGTGGGGGGACTCGGTTTGGGGTGAGGGAAGCGGGGGAGACAGGCTGAGGGTGGGGGGGACTCGGTTTGGGGTGAGGGAAGAGGGGGAGACAGGCTGAGGGTGGGGGGGACTCGGTTTGAGGTGAGGGAAGAGGGGGAGACAGGCTGAGGGTGGGGGGGGACTCGGTTTGGGGTGAGGGAAGAGGGGGAGACAGGCTGAGGGTGGGGGGACTCGGTTTGGGGTGAGGGAAGAGGGGGAGACAGGCTGAGGGTGGGGGGGGACTCGGTTTGGGGTGAGGGAAGAGGGGGAGACAGGCTGAGGGTGGGGGGGACTCGGTTTGGGGTGAGGGAAGAGGGGGAGACAGGCTGAGGGGGGGGGGACTCGGTTTGGGGTGAGGGAAGAGGGGGAGACAGGCTGAGGGTGGGGGGACTCGGTTTGGGGTGAGGGAAGAGGGGGAGACAGGCTGAGGGTGGAGGGAACTCGGTTTGGGGTGAGGGAAGAGGGGGAGACAGGCTGAGGGTGGGGGGGACTCGGTTTGGGGTGAGGGAAGAGGGGGAGACAGGCTGAGGGTGGGGGGGACTCGGTTTGGGGTGAGGGAAGAGGGGGAGACAGGCTGAGGGTGGGGGGACTCGGTTTGGGGTGAGGGAAGAGGGGGAGACAGGCTGAGGGTGGGGGGGACTCGGTTTGGGGTGAGGGAAGAGGGGGAGACAGGCTGAGGGTGGGGGGGACTCAGTTTGGGGTGAGGGAAGAGGGGGAGACAGGCTGTGAGGGTTTCAAATCAGTAAAATAGGTCCTTGAAATGTGGCTCATTCCAGCAGACAGGTCTCCTGGTCAAACCAGTCCTGCCCTGGGCTGTCCCTGGATTAACATGAGAACGGACAGGTCCCTGAGGGAGACACATTGAGATTCAGTCTAATATCTCAAATGATGTGGAGATGCCGGTGATGGACTGGGGTGGACAAATGTCAGGAATCTTACAACACCAGGTTATAGTCCAACAGTTTCATTTGAAAATCACAAGCTTTCGGAGGCTTTCTCCTTTGTCCGGTGAGTGTGGGATTCCATGAAAGGCACCGCTTTATAGTCAGAGCACAATGCCTGGTGATTACAGATAATCTTTCCAACTGCCCGTTGTCAAGGCAATCAAAGGATTCGAATAGTGTTCAGACAGAGAGACGTTACATACGGGACTACTGAATATACTGATTGTCCCGTATGTAACGTCTCTCTGTCTGAACACTATTCGAATCCTTTGATTGCCTTGACAACGGGCAGTTGGAAAGATTATCTGTAATCACCAGGCATTGTGCTCTGACTATGGAATCCCACACTCACCTGACAAAGGAGAAAGCCTCCGAAAGCTTGTGATTTTCAAATGAAACTGTTGGACTATAACCTGGTGTTGTAAGATTCCTTACAGAATATCTCAAAGGCTGAAGTGGAGAGCTCCCCGGGGGTAGGGGATGGCCGTGTGTCTCGTCCCAAACCCTCCCCATGGGCGGGGACAATCTCTCAGTCTGCTGGGGTCCTCCAGCTTGTCCTGAGTGTATTTCTCTCTCTGTCTCTCTCCCAACTTTTCTCTCTCTTTGGATTCTCTGGTTTGTAACCGGGATTTGTGTCTCAGTGTTGGGGCTGAGGGATTGTCGTTGTAACTGGGAGAGGGAGGGGGGAGAGAGGGGGGAGAGAGGGGGAGTGGGAGGAGAGGAAGCTCTGGGCTCTTGCTGTGCCTTTTTAATCCCTTGCTTTTGTGTTGTAATCAATTCCCTCTCTCTCTCTCTCTCCCCTCAGGAAACTTTTCGATGAAATGCTGCAAGGAGATGATCCAGAAAGAGACATTTTGTGAGAAGGAGGAGGATGAGGGGGAATCCTGGGCCAAGAATCGTTCTCTCCGCTGGGGACTGACTGACTGAGACCTTCACCGCAGCCTGGACCCAATGGGGGTCACGTGAGTAATGTCTGGGTTACTCTGGGATCACTGGGATATTCAGGGGACATTGGGGGATCACTGGGACATTCTGGGGACACTGGGATGACACTGGGGGATCACTGATATTCTGGGGACACTGGGGGATCACTGGGACATTCTGGGGACACTGGAGGATCACTGGGACATTCTGGGGACACTGGAGGATCACTGGGACATTGTACAGGAGCTGACTCTGAGACACACACTGACCGTCTGACAGTGCAGCGCTCCCTCAGTACCGACCGTCCAACAGAATATCACCATCTGTTCGAGCCCAAATTCCTCCCTTCGTTCACTGCAAGTGCAACTTTTCAGAAATAACACAAAGTGGATCAAACTATTATTCAGAGGCTGACAATGTGACATATCTCGGGTCTTAATTGAAATTAAAAGCTCTTTCAGGGAGCGTCCTGCAGCACCCAGAGGGCCGAAATGTGAAAACAGCCTCCAAATGTTTTCTTAGTTTGAAGTTTAATTTTTGAAAAGGTCACCGACAACTCAGAAAGAAATCGTGTTAATT